>NC_083366.1:55167500-55347500 GCF_030254825.1 Meriones unguiculatus | reverse complement strand
ATTTGAGATACACTGTTCCAACTATGAACATATACAGTAATGTATGTATTATGAATATATATGGAATTATGTATATGAAAATTCCCAACACAAAAATGATTATTGAATATTCAATGAGTAAATTGGGGTATTGATTGATTAATTCAAATAATTTTGCTACGTTATATATCATTTAAAACTTAAGGTAGGGTGTTTATGTTTTGTTTAGAGACATTTTATTATCTACTGGGTCAAGCATATCAGTTTTATTATATTTTCATCTTCTCTTTATTGAAAATACTCAGCCATGGAATTACATTCCTTCCTTGCTTTCCTATCCTTTTGTATTTGACTCCTGGAGAATTTACCTATGGAAGAAAGACTCAGCCTTGTTGTCTTTTCCTTTGCCCAATTTTTCCCAGACCATTAGTTACTTAATACATCCTTTACCAAGTAAAGTGAAAGGACAGGAAATTTCGTCTTGCCCTTAACTACCAGACCAACTGCCAGGCTGCCCTCTATGGGTTTATGTCAATAGCAACTCTAACCCCTCAGGTCAGATAATCAGATGTATGATAATTAACCGTATGAGTAATGAATGTGCTATGCAAATAAACAGTGCAGAAGAGTCACTTCATTAGAGAAACACCACAGGGTCATTAGGTTTTGATCCCTGTCCTCATCTTTTTGGGAAAAAAAAAAAAAGACTTTCTGTGAACTGTTCTTCTGAACTGGCAATAAAACATCAGCCACAATAAGCTGGGTAAGGCAGAGCTCTTGATTTGTACTGAGTGTGTGTCTCTTGGTTGGATCCTGCTGTAATAAACTAACCCACAAATCACAACTTAATAGGAATCTACTTTTACATATTGCTTAATTAAAAGTTGTGAGCTTATTAACATGTGTCTTTGGCACTGAGATTTGGTCATGTAATCTCTGTGAAAATAAGACTAGGCTGTAAATGTTTTATAGATTTTGAGTATAATATGACAGGCCATACCTGAATAACCCATCATTTCCAAAGATTTTTTTTTTAATGTTTTACCCTTTTCTGTTCCTTTTCAATGCGACAAGGCTAACTGCATCAAACAGAGAAAAAGTATCTTAAATATTTCGTATCTTAAATATTCGTATCTTAAATATTTTATCTGCACATATGCTTTTATCATTTAATGTTATTAGCAAAGCTATCTGAATTAAAGGTACAGGGCCTGTTTCATTAGAGGGGCTCTAGGTAGGGTAGATCTATTAGATCCGAGTTTTTAGAATTTCCATTATAAATCTCTATTCCCAGGGATTTATAATTGAGCTATAAAAATTTTGCCCTGGGCTTCAACTTGGAATGCAAGGTCCTAGCCTGAGAGAGCACATTGTTAACAGGTGAGGAAGAAAAAAAAATGTTGTTTCCATCTTACGAAAGTAAAGAGTAATGTCAAGTAGAGCTTTCAAACACTTCTGTATGTCACAGTAAGATGTGTGGAGAAATGTTTCTTTTGTTTGAGTTGACATGCCATTTTACAGTGGCTTGTTGGTGATTTTGACCCAAGCATCATCAATGGTTTTTTTTTTTTCAAATGACAAAAGGAAAGGTGTGTTTTCCTGGGGTTGTTGGACTGGGCAGTTCTCATCTTCTTCAGTGGAACTCTGGATGCAAGGCATCCTGAAGTCCTGCTTGAAAAGACCCATCAACAGTGTCAGGAGAATGGGATATGGGATAGATTGTTCTGAAGAACTGATGCATAGAATTATTGCTTTGAAGAATCCGTATACCTGTTTAAATTAGAAATTGAGATTGATTTAAGATAACGAAATATCAGAAACCACCAACCAAACCAAACAGCTATAATAGAGGATCCCAGCCCAAACTGTGCTTTTAAGTGGCTGTGTGACTTGATGAGATTTATCTGAATAACCTGAAATCTCTTTCAATAGCCATTACATTTTATTTTTAAAGACAAAACATCTGCAGTTTTTTTTTGGAGGGGGACTTGAAACTGGCTCGTTTCTGTTGTTTTTCTTCTTTTCTTTCTCTTTCTTGTATGTGGGGGAGGAGGGAACACATACATGAAGGTATGTACATACCAGAGCTTGACCTAGGGCTTCCTCCTCAATCCCTTCTCCACTTCAGTTTTGAGTCAAAGTCTCTCACTGAGCTTGTTACTTGCCGTTTTCACAAGAATGGCTGCCATGCAAACCTTAAGTATAGCTGCCCTTTTCTAGAATCCAGGCTTAAGATGCAAGTTATCACACTTGGCTTGTGGATAGTGAAAATTCTCCTGCTTTTACAGCAACTCTTTCACCCACTGTCTCATCTTCCCGGACCTCCACATTTTCTAAAAGCTGCAAACTCACTACTGACATATTTTTGTTTTTCTTCTTATATGTTATCACTTCAGAGCACTCCAAACAGAAATTCATATACAATCTATTGACATTTCTAAATACCTTAGTCTTCAAGTATTTGTGGATCTTCCCTCCCTGCTCTGTACCTTCCACTGTTTTCTTTCCCTTCTCAATCAGGCATTAAATATCGAACTTCAGAAAATTCAATGTGATGGACTCTTTCACCTAATTATTTGAAGTCCTTGGCATTTTCCTAAATATCACCTGTCTTTCTCTGAACCACCAAAGATCAGGGAAGTTTTCAAATGTCCAAATGAATTGATTTATTCCTTGTGTCACTTCCTTAATTCAATCGACTAATATCCTCTTTGGTAATTACCAAACCCAGACTTTTCTTTCTGCCCCTGTTTTCTCCTCTGCCCTATTGACTGCAGTTTCCAACTTGCTTCCAGGCTGATGGTACAATAAAATAAATGGATAGCTAGCATCATCCTCTTGTCACCAAGCCTTTAGTTGACTATCATTCAATAGCTGTTCATTCATTTACACTATGAGCTTATTTACCCTTACAAATACACCTAGGCTTTCATGATCTTGTTCTTCAGCTGCATCCCTAACATTTCCAGTTCTTATCTTTATTCTTGGTCAGCTGAGTTCCTCTTGTTTCCTTGGGACATCTGTGTATTTCTTCCTTGGGTTCTGGAACACCATGCCTCCCACTTAGAGTGCTCCTATGCCTCTAGCTGTCATCTCTAACATTCTGGTTCATAGAGAAGAGGGAAAGTAGATCATAGCTGTGCCTTATGGGATGTCTTTCTCTAGGCTCTAAACTTAAGTAGCTCAGTGCTCTTTCCATTTTTCAGAAATCTCCCCAACTCCACCAGTTGCCTATGACATGATAGTAAGGGATGCAAATGAACTCTCTGGTACAGTATATGGACTGAAGTCCAGCAAAAGAAAGAAGCTGTGTGTAGATCAAAACAATGTCTCTCTGTGGTCCTGGGAGTTGTACATCCTACTTTCTTATCACCTGTAAATGTTGTGCCACAACACTTTGAAAGATGTTAAGAACAGTTAGACAAATACAAGAGCTGCTGACATTATGATCCCTGATTTATGATGACCAGAAAACAAGATTAACAAACATCAGCTGAGATATCTCCCCTTGAAGGCACAGAGAGCTCTTCAACTGCCATGAGTTTTCATGTGAGCCTTTTGGCTGGATGTAGGGATCTAATTAATAAAAAATATTTAGCAGAAACACAATTCTATTAATTATATACACACATGGAGATCTACACTCTGTAGCTCAGGCTTGTCTCAAAGTGACTGTGTTCTTCCTATATCAACTGCTCAAGAATTAAGTCCAGGTATGAACCACCATTGGTGATTTAGAAAATATGTACTTTAATAAGTTTCAAATAAAATGACACTCAATTCTTTACTATCCATTGTCAACTGTTGGCATACTATATGCAATCTTATATCTTTAGAAGCAAATATTTCTTGGATTGAGAGTTTGTTTCAAAACTAGTCCTACTGAAGATTAATTAAAAATATTGAAAAGCTTAATTTATGTTATATAAATTTTACTTGACATTTCTGGTCTATGTCTGTTAGGAATTTCTAAAGAGTCATGATTGCCTTGACTGTGGTTATTTTTTGTCAACCATTTAAACTCATAAAAGGCCCAACCACTGTGCTGTAGAATGATGTGTTTGTGTAAGATAAGATTTCTTATATGTGGGTCGTGATCAGGAAGGAAACTATCTTAGTTATTTCACTGATGTTGTAATAAAATACCCTGACAAAAGCAATTTAAGAAATTTTTTTCTTTTGTTCACAATGTATCATGATGTACTAGCCTGTAGTCCAGACAAGGGCTTGATGTAGTTGGTCACATTGCATCCACAGTCAGAAAAAAAGAGAGCAGTAGATGCTTGTGCTCATCTCCCTTTCTCATTTTCATGCAGTCTGTGATCCCCATCCAGGAAATAATGTCACACAAAAGGAGAGGTTCTTCCTTCCTACCCCATTAATGCCACAGCCATGCCCAGGAGACCATCTCTAAGGTGACTGCAGATCTCATCCAGTTGGCAGTTAAGATTAACCACAACTTTGCCAATTAAAGGAGAAAAAAGAAGCTGTAAGGAGGAGGCTAGGGATGAGATTTGAATATAGGTGATATGAAATCTAAGGAGTGAGTGCTGAGGCCATCTACAAACTCGGTAGGAGCTGGGAGATAGGGCAGGAATGAGTAGGGAGGCAAAGCAAGGAAAATGCCTCAGTAGAACCTGTTACTTCGTATGCTAATAAATATAAATTTTAATTTTTTAAAATATTTCTACTTTTAAGTAATTATATTGTTCCCAAGAGCCAGTTGTTTGAAATATATAATACACACATGTGACAAATAGTATTTATAAATTATAGAAGCTAATTTATGATGGTTATCATTTGATTTGTGGAACACAGATGGAAACATGATACCATGAATATAATAAAACAAAAAATATGTAGTATAATTACTCAGTATATTTAATATTAGTGAAAGATCGTTATCTTCTAAGTAGTGCTAACTTACATTCTTTTCCTTTCTTTTCTTTTTCTTTTTTTTCCCCGCCCATCATCACATCACGACGAAGTTCAGGCCAGTTTTAAGTAGACTTGTATTTACTCAATCCTTTTTTCCATGTTGGCTATTGGCTAGCCATAGCTTCAACTATCCAGATTTCTACTAAATGTGACTGCACCTTGCAGAGTTAAACTGTTTTCTTTGTAAAGAGAAAAGAGGAATACAAAGCCTTCAGAGAGCAGAGGGTAGAGAGTGTGGTGTGGTGTTGCAGAGGACCACTGCAGAACCATGAGCACTGTAACTAAGACTGTTGGCTTAGGGATGTGGACAGGGATAAGCCATCAAGAGTACTTAAACTGTCCAAAGCCATCTGACTGTTGCCACCTCAGTACCATATGGGGAATCTTATGAGTATATAATGCACCTTAGTTCTGAAATCTATTTGAAAACTTCCCTTAACATCCATCCTGCAGAGGATTCTATTGGTGAAACTCATTTGCCAAAATGTGTCCAGGAAGCTTATTAAGTTATTAAGCAGGCATTCCTGCACCCTTTCAGTATTCACACTGGGAAGCATGCTCTCTGGTTATTACTGCTTTGGACCACATCTTTCTTTCTTCCTTCCTTCTTTCCTTCTTTCTTTTTTTTCTTTCTTTCTTTCTTTCTTTCTTTCTTTCTTTCTTTCTTTCTTTCTTTCTTTCTTTCTTTCTTCCTTCCTTCCTTCCTTCCTTCCTTCCTTCCTTCCTTCCTTCCTTCCTTCCTTCCTTCCTTGCTGCTTTCTTGCTTGCTTGCTTTTTCTTTCACTTTTGTACATTTCATGCCTCTTAGCTAATAATTCTTTTTAAAAATATAACAATGAGCTAGAGAGTTGGCCAAGTAGATTACAGTGCTTTACATTTAAGCTTAAAACTAGAGTTAAAGTTCCTGACACTCAGGGACCTGTGGGGGTGTGGCAGCCTAACTGTGCTTAGAAAGTAGACACAGGGTTCCACAGGGCTAGTGAGCTAGCTAGACCATGCTCAGAAGTAGCTCTGGGTTCAGTGAGGAAGGCTGCGTTAGTAAATAAAGTGGAGAATGATCAAGAAAGCCACACCCACCCACCCGTGTGTTCCTGTACATGTGTGTGAGTACACACACTTGGCAAAAATGTACTATGAAATATACTAACTTCTCACCCATCTTAGAAGGGAAACGTCCACCTACAGACTGGTACCATGAGGGAGTGTAACTAAGGCTGCTGTAAGGACAAAAATTCACAGGCTGGACTTAACTGAGCTTAGGGCTGCCCACTCGGTTGTTGTTTGAGATGTAGCACTGATGTTTATTCATCTCCTTTTTAAATATACAAGGCGGTATACGCTGTTTAATCTAGTCAGAGACCTCATATAAGTACAGTTTTTGGTTAATTGATATTCATAAGTAATCCTCCTATTGTAACGGAGCCTATAGTTGTTCTTCAGGGAGAAATCAGCATTTTTGTGTGAAATTAGGTGTATATTGCTTAATCAAGGGTTTTTCAGTTTAATTTACTCACAATAAGTATTCACACGGGCTCACTTTTCAGAGAGCATTTGTTTCATTTTAGCTAATAATTTTTGATGCAGTTATAGATAATTATCAAAGAAAAACAAATGATACTTCTCGTGGAGGCTTTACCGACTTCTGCTATTTTAATAGCCTTTTTTGATATTATTCACAAAATATCGTACTATATTCAACATATTTTAATCTGAGAACTGTATCTGTATCTTTGAGAAAGTAAGCTCCAAGCTCTATTTGATCTTATTTTTTTTTACTATTAGTATTAGCTATCTGCCACATGTTTTTCTGTAAAATATGCAATAGGAAGATTGTAATTATTAGTCATGATACTCCTACATAAGCAGTAGTGAGTTTTCTGTGTATACCATAAGTTACACTTTATCGCTAAGTCTCCTAGACTAATACCTAAGTATGCAGTGACTTATCCAGAATGCTTTTTAAACAGGTGATAACCATTAACAATTGCAGTTCCTTTTTATGGTGCACTTTGCCCGTCAGTTTTCTTCTCACTAAAGTTGTCATACGCTTTCCTCCATAGTTAAAAAGTCAGGTGTATGCAAGATTTACAACCACATGGAAGTTCACTTATTGACTAGACTATTACACTACAACCATTAATGATAACCAGAATGTGCTTTGTTAACCATGATGGAGGTGTCCCATTTAAATCTCTACATACTCTAGTGACCCAGTGTGTGAGCTGTGTAATGCATACACTGGGAAACCTAAGACTCCATTGAAAGAAACTGTCCATGTCCACAGGAGTTGAGAATGAAGTGCTATGGAAAGTTGAACTATGCCAAAACAACATTGTTGCATTAAAGCCCACATCTGAGAGACACGTAGGGTACCACTTCAGAATGGGGTGTCCTTTGAGCATCGCTGAAGACAGCATTAGATTGAGTGTATTATGCTGACGCAGAGTGTGTCTTTAGTCTAATAGGACTTGGTGACCAAACAGAAAAGAAGTGTGGGGATACACACAGGAAGGTGCTATTTGAACAGGGAACTGAAGACAGACATGCCGAGGGATGCCAAACATGGCTGGTAAACTAACAGGAGCAGATGGAGCAGACACTGGTCACCCTTAGAGGGAACCAACATTTACTGACACCGTGTTTTTTGCCTTCTGGATCCAAACCTATGGGGAAACGCGTGGTTTTTATCTGCTCTATGACCCTTAGTCACATCAGCTTGGAGAAACTGACAACCTCGGCAACAGTGGACCCTTCATCGTCTCTCCAGCTGCTGTCTGCTGAGCCCACGTCGCTGTTCATAACTGATCATCCAGAGTGTTCCACGGACTTTACCTCAGTGCATAGCGAGGACCACGTCACTTGCTGAAAGGCCTTTGCTGGGGTCATAATGGGATTCTTCGGGGGAACTATAGAGATTTTATGTACATAAGGAGAAAACATAAAATTTCTTTTTATTTCTATTTATTTTTTTATTGGACGGGATTTCACTGTCTAGCCTGGTGGATTCACTGGTGGATCTCAAATCACAAACCTGCTTGGGACTTAGCACAGGAGACAAGCTACTCTGCCCAGTAGTAGTGGCTTACTCTTCCCAGTGAAATGTAAAACTTAGTTCTAGTTTGGTTTAGAGGGTATGTTTTAGTATAAAAATTTCAATTTTGAATGTTTTGTTAAAATGTTGTCTTTCAACCCCGAGCGGGACCACAATGAACACTTTTTCTGAACAAGTAGACAAGATCAGTTGAGTGCAAAACATAATGTGCTTCATACTTAACTTGTTATCTATTTAGAGTAGATATTGTGAGTTGGGTACATTTTCATCACTGTGGACCACGGCGTCCAACAGAAACACCGTAGAGAAAAGCTCTGTGTTAACTAACAGTTTCGGAAGGTTTTCTAATCCATCATGGCATTAAACAAACAAACAAAAAAACCCATACTGGAGCAGAGTTCTAATGTGTGAGGGAAGGGTGTTCACATCATAACAGACCATGAGACAGAGAATACAATAGGAACCAGGGGTATGACCGTCAAAGGCTCAACCCAAGTGTTATAATTCTGAGAGACCTAGATCCTATCTCCTAAAGAATCCACAGGGCCCGATAATATCACCATCAGTTTGGAAACAAGCACCCCAAGCATGAGCCTGTGGAGGACACTGAACAAAACCATTGTCCATAAGCTCCAGTGTTTGGTACTTGTAAAAAAAATAATGTCAATTCGACATTCCCAAACGGAAGAAAATTGTATCATTGAAACATAAAGCATATTATAAATTTCCACATATGTGTCAGACACCTGAAAGTTCCCCATCCAAACTGTTATAAAGGTTCGTGGTGGCGATTTGGGTCCTAATTTTCCATGGTCTGATTTTAGTAAGGAAGTTTTCAGAATTGGGTTGCAGGTGGTGGTGACGCCCAGTTCTCTCAGATTTATAGCAACCTCACCTGTCATTCAGCCGTGACAGACAGCAGTGTTTGCCTGGCAGTAGGGATCTTAGCAATTCTTCCTCAAACAAGTCACCTGATTAAACACTTCAAATGTTTTGCAACCAGATCCACTAAGAGCCTGCTGTGAGTCTTGCCAAATGTTGGTCTCAGGAAACTGTTGAACATGACTCCTGCATGAGCCAAAAACCGAATGCTCCACTCACAGCACTTCGAGAATTTTTTTCAACGTTTTTGAAAATAATTTATGAAGTGACTATTTAAAGTTTATGTACATTAATGACCTCACAATTAATATCGTTTACGTTATTTTAAAGATTGCATTATTAAGAAGTAAAATTCCCTAAACATCCTTATAAGGAAACCTTCCAAAACAAGTACAAACTTTCATATTTTCCTGGTTGTGCTGTTGACTTTGGTTTCCACAAACAGAAACCTGCACCCATTTAGGCTGCATGGGCTCAGCAGAGATATGTACCCGACTGATAACCAGCTATGTGGTCTTCTTCCCCAGGGTGAACAGGAGATGGTTTTCTTAAAGATTAAGAATTTTAAAGTTTTCCTTAAAAAGCAAAGCAAAGCAAAGTACAATAACCTCAACTAGTTAAAAACCCTGTATGTGTCTCTCTTTCCTTAAACTTGTCTGCTGACTATTTACATCCGCTTTATGTAAACTATTTGTGTTGGGATAATAACTTAGATTTTAAAGTCCAGGGAAGGCTTGTCAGCAAAAACACTTCCATAGGTCACAGTGCTTGCTCACAGAAGACAGATCCTATGTAATGCTGAGGAGGGTGAGGCAGGAAGGCAGGACTTCTTATGGAAACTTGGCTCCCAGGGTACAGGCTGAAACTGGGTCAGGCCCATGTTAGATTTTTCTCTTTACCTTTAAGAGAAAAAAACAAAAAACAAAAACAAAAACAAAAAAAAACAAGAAAGAAAAAAAAGGGGGGGCTTCACAGTAACACTTTGCAGGGAAAGCAGTGAAGGTGGAGGCATTACTACTCCACCATCAGAAAGGGTCAAGTGAGACATCAGGCAAAGAACATTGATTGTATTGACTCTGGATGCAGTACTACATGAGAGAAGAAACAGGTGACTCTTGCTGCTTCTGGCATGTTCTGGGACTTGTAGCTAGGGCAGCATCAACTCTAGAGCAGTATTGACTTAGTGAACTTCAAGTCTCCACTCAAAGGCCAGAGTAGAGATACAAGAATTTCCAGCTCTTTGGTCTCTCATGACCAGACCAGGGATAACACAGATCTTCCTGTGTGAGGCTTTGATGACTAGCCCCAAGCATGTGGAAAGATAAAACGTTCCTCAGGAGGAGGACTTTGTCTGAGGAACAGGATGAAATGACATTTGAGAAGTGAGTTACTTCCAGGAGTAGGTTTCAGAAACATTGAAAAAAATAAAATTAATGCTTCTATTGTAAAATAAGCAGGTATTGTATGATGACGCACACCTGTAATGCCAGCACCCTGGTGGCCTGAGGCAGGAGGATTGAAAACTTGAGTGTGTAGGCATCATAATGAGTTCATGGACATCCTGGGATACATTGTGAAATCCTGTCTCAAAACAAAAGAACAATATATTTTTTTAAATCCTAGATAATCATAAAGTTAGACAACCTTAAAACGGAAACATCAAATCCTGTGTAAAGAGTATTGTGGATTGACTGGACTGGTCTGTGTTCATCTCGGTGAACAAGGGTAGACTGAGTCTGATAGGACTCATGGACCATTTCAAAACGTCCTCCGTGTTAGCTGCTATTCCAGCCACAGCGGAGACGGTCAGTTCTAGGAAGGCATCCTCCTGCTCTATGGAGGAGCAAAAGCCAGAGCCTCACTATCAGATAAGCCTATTGTGTCTCTCATTCTTACATCTTGAGTGTGTGTGTGCTCATGTAAGGGCATCTGTGGCAACCATTGAGACTCTTACACATGAGTAAGAGAGAGGTGTTCCCCCCTCCCCCTGTGACTACTGACCAGGGCCACTTCTGCTTAGCTCTTAAAATCAGATGAGAGTGAGTGTTCAGAGTGGTATGGTCATAGATAAAAGTTATTTCCTGAAAACCACACTTGAACTCAGGAGATGGGAGAATCAGTATGTGAGGGGTACTGAGTTCAATACCCAACACTCATTTTCCCAAATAAAAAGCCTTTTCTGTTGTGGTTCAAGTGGTAGACACTTAACTAGTCCACATAAGGGCTTAGGTCTGACATCAAGACCTATAAACCTAGCACTTAGGAAGTAGAGGCCAAAGATTAATAGTTCTAGACCACTCAGAGCTGAACACTAAGACCACAGGGACAAACCAAACAAAGAAACAAAAAAGAAAAGGTAAAAGGGAATTGAGTCCAGTGTGCTTCTCAGTATTTGGAAAGAAACGTTTAAACTCTCAAACTGAAAATTAATAAAGTCCTAATTTATAAGAACCCTGAAACATGAAATTAAAACCGAGACATCTCTTTCTATAACGTTTAGCATAGTATTTCTATAATGTGATATTTAATAACATTAAGAAAACAAAACCCCAAAACTGTCTGTATATATGCCAGGAGTTTCATGGCAAGTCCAGATGGGAAAAGTAATTTATAGAAAATACAAAACACAAACCCAAAGTATCAAAACATTAGTGTTATCTAAAGCTCTAAGAATTGCGACCACACTGTTAATACCTAGAAGAAACAGCGTTTGTAAGTAGTGATAAAAACAGGGGGAAATTACTAAAACAAAAACAAAAACGAAAACAAAAAAACAAAACACACACACAAAAAAACCTATTTTGAAGCAATAAAACGAGTATCTGGAAAATAACAAAATCCTGTATCTGGAAAATAACAAAACAAACAAACAAACAAACAAACAAATACAAATATAAGATTCTAAGTCAGAAGTGAAATGGTAAGTCATTCAGACACTAAAGGCATCGAGACTTGCTGTGCAGTGGCAAGAGCTTTGTAAGTCTCAAAGCTCGTGAGAAGGAGGCAGGAGGATTGCAAATCTGAAGGCAGGTATAGGTGCAGTGAGAACTTATAGCTGGAAAATAACCTAACAGGGAAGAAAGACTTGGAAAAACACCTTTACCTAACCTTTATTTTCACCTCAAAGGATTTATTAGCTTCTTCAGGAAGAATTCAGACAGTGTTTCTGAGCAGGACAGGATCTCAATTGCCATCACGAAACCGGCGCAAGATCAAGCCACTGAACATTCCACACTGGGTGAGAAGGAGCTCCGAAGCCTGGACCTTAGCTGAATAGCTATTGCCATGGGTGGCTTATAGGAGAGGGAGGATCAGTTTTGTTTAAGGGCATGACCCCTAATAGAATGTGGATGGGCCTACGTCCCACACAGAATTGGAGGGGATGGTGTAGTGGTGGATCTGGGAGAAATTATCGAGAGGAGAAGCGGGAGTGGAGGGGAGCGGGTGGGGGCAAATAGGATCAATACATGGTGTACAGAATTCTCAGTGAAGAAATTACAATACACCAAAGTGCCTGGCTGTATCTGTGAAACGTGAGGCTTCGGAAACTCGAATGCATTTATAAAGTCAAAGTATCGTTCCTTTCCGAGGATTCTTTAATTGGGAGACGGCAGTATTTTATTTAGCTCTTAGAACTAAACAGAATTGGTAGAGTTAATAAGAGCGGGTCAACCTTGGGATATTGGTAGCATGTGTGCAGGCATAGAGCGAACACACATGTATATACTAATATGAGTTCCTATTCCCTAAGCCACAAGTGAGTATGGCTTCGATGTAGGAGGCTGCGAGAGGCAATTTACTGGGGGCAGACAGAGGGAGAGCCATGGGATTTCCAAGCCCAGACTAAGGGGTGTGGGAAAAGGTGTCAGGCTTCTCTGAACCATCCAGGAAGTCTTTGTGCAGCAGACAACTTAAGGGATATTAAAATGTCTACAGATGTGTAAACCTACTCATTTCAAGCATGTATTTATCCCCGAAATTGAACCCATGTGTGTCAAAGTCACTGACTATTGATTTCAAAGGGAAACAGGACGGAGCAATTCTCCTCCATCCAGGTCTCTTTGTAGCAGCCGCTGCTCTGTGTTAAAGATAAGGACTTCTTTATCCAGGCAGATGCAGCAGTCATCAGAAGCTAATTTGCTGGGATATTCACATATGCAAATCATGTCACAATGCTGAACCGCAACCACGTAATGACTGGAAAATGTTACACTCATAAATCATAGCACGGCGATCATCAAAATTTCCACTCAGTCAGGACAAATTCAACGGCATTTATGTCTTTCCAGCTTTTGGCCCATAAAAACTCCGTGTTTTTTTGGAGAGTGTGTTACACTGGTGATCTTGAAACTCCCAAGTCTGGTATAATGAGTCCTCAAGTGCGTTATAACTTACCAGTAATTACATTTCAACGTATATGCTTTCAGCAGTTAGTGTTTTATTCATAAACATTTAAACACCGAATTAGGCATAAAATAAGAATGTTGGCAACCACCCGCCATAATTTCATTAACTATTAGGTAAACTTAGTATTTCTTCTTCAAATAATCCTTGGTTTTGAATGCTAAAGATGTAATGAACTTCATGGTTCATAGCATCTGACATTGTTTAATTAATGGATGCATTTATAGTACATAGGGCCTTGGTAATTGATTTATATGCATGATTTGCAGATACAGCTGTTAGTTCCTGTAGGAAAGTCATAATTCAAATGTGTGCACACTTTGCAGATATGGAAGAAAGAAAAAAAAAAACTTGAACTTGACAACTTCCTCCAAAACATGATAGCAAATTAATAACTTAGAAACAGACCTCCGGGGTGAGGCATTAAAGTTATATAGTTCAGAATTTTAACCACATGTATGTTTCAAGAAACACTGAGAGAATGCTTTTGTTTCCCTTGAAAATCTTTACCTGTGTAGCAAATAATCTGTTCGCATATTCTCCTGTTCTAAGCTGCATGCTGAGAGAAAATGACAGCCAGATTATCTACTGACAGAGATGGTTTCACTCAAATTCACCAAAATCGCAACCTTGCCTGAATGATTCATGTAGGTCAGATGATGATAGAAGCTCTCGTAGGTGCTATTTCCTTCAAATGAAGGGCCTATTCATTAGTACCATTGCAGATTTGAGGAGCACCCCAGAAATAACGAGAAATTGTCATTTGGGCATGTTCCTAGCTAATTCCCCAAGTGATCAATACTGCTGACTTATAAGTGAGTTGTCCTTTAACAAGGGCGCTTTTTGAAAGGAGGCTAAACAAAGAAACTCAGCACCTTGTTTCTCCCCTGGTACCCAGGAAGCAGCAACGTTTTTGTTTGGGATCTTGGGGTAAGTGTTCTCCATGGAAGACTGCATCTTTGAGGAGAAGGTATGAGAATTCTGTTCTTCTATCTTGTGAAACCCACCAATGCGCAGGATAGGATAGGGACTGAAGCTTAGGGAGCAAATGGCTCCTACAGCATTTCGCACTAAAGCAGAGAAAGGCAGAAGTTTCCGGTGTGGCCTTGGCGGCGGCCCTACCCAGCACCTCTCTCTCGCACTTACTGTGCTGTATGTCAGAGTCATTTAGCACCTTCCCAATGTCACTGATGATGACTGACCCTTCTCCTCCTTTGTTAGCTTCTGGAGGTATTCAGTGAACCTTTCTGGGAAAACACTGGCAGACATTAGGCTTTTTTTTTTTTTTAAGACAGCTATCAAAGTGCTTTATTGACACGGAACCATTCACAAGCTGGGCATCTTGAGGGCCTTCACCCTGCTGGTTGTTTCCTGTGCTCTAAGGCAGTCCTTAGCTCTTCACATTCCAGCCCTATGGGTCTCCTTCTGCTATTCTAATACCTTCATTCATCAGAAGATGGGCAGTTTTAAATTTTTCCTGTACCTGACCCACACACGCTCGTGTGTGTGTGTGTGTGTGTGTGTGTGTGTGTGTGTGTGTGTGTGTACTTGAAGGGCATTCACAACCATGTCTGGATGGATAAGGAAGACAGGCTGAGAAATGCAAATCTATCTGATTTGCACATTTGTTTTGTTATTTTAAATCTTTCTAAGGTTACATGATAATTTGCACTTTGAAAATGTGGAAATAATAGCACATTTTGGTGTATTAATTGCTTTCATGCAATAAGGCACCTTGTTTGAGAGATGCATGCTCTAGCCTAAGGGTTATAACCATATGTACTTGTGTGTGTGTGTTCAGGGAACATGCATGTGAGAACCTGTGTGTCTGCCAGTATGCTTGCCTATGTATACTCCTGTGAAGGCCACAGGTAAACTTCCATGGTCCTTCCATATTGCTTTCCATTTTATATTTTAAGACAGAGGGTCTGACTTCACCTGTACCTCACTGGATCTGCTTGTGCCTGTGTAATTCCAGCACTGGAGTTACAAGCATGTGCTGCCTCGCCAGGCTTTTTATGAGGATGTTCGAGATCGAAAATCAGGTCCTCCTGCTTGGGCAGCAAGCAGTTGACCTCTTGAGCCCTCTCACCAGCCCTCCACACACTACTCAGTGGTCACGTTCCATCCCGCGTTATGATGTGATGTGGCAAGTGGAAGGAGACAAGGCAGCTTCTTCTGGTTATCTTTAGAATGCTGGTGGCCACAAACAATCTCTAGCCATGCACGCTCCCTCATTAACTTCACTGTCCCCAACGCTGCACCACCAGAACTGCAGATCACGGTGACAAAAAACACACCCGTGCTTCTTTGGAGGACACGCAAAGAAGACACGCTGTCGTCACACCCAGGGATCTTGCTTCGGTTTGAGTTTTCAAGTTTCACAACGAATTCCAAACACTTTCCTCTTTCATCCTGCGTAACAATGTGTGCGATGTGCTTGGTAATGATACTATATACTCAGAAATAAGATGTACAGTGCTTTTAAAAGACCAGAAATGTGGGACTTGGGTGAGATTTTTTTTTAAGTCCTGTTATAGAACAATAGAAAAAGCTAACATCAGGTCAATGTTCCAGGAGCTATGGGATGACAATTATTTATGCAGTCCTGCCACAGATAAGGTTGATCTTTGCACACAGCCCAGGGTTATTATCGGGTATGTTGGGAAAATATGAATAACAATTTTTTCTCTTCTTTTGTATGACAAGCTCCACTTCATCTCATTTGAGTCTCAAAAAAAGTCACTCATCACCCATGTAAACATACCAGTTTTATACCTTTTCTGTGGCAACAATAAGGGTAAAAAGGATAAAGTCAATAGGACTGGTGCATATATTTAGATCCTTTAAATTCTGAATTTATGACATTTTCCTATACTGATATGCTACCTATCTATTACTATCCCTATATCATAAATCATACTGGTAAAAATATTGCACCATAGATATGTACAAATGTTATCTTTAGCTGCTTAAGATGGAAATTATAATTCCTTTTTATTACCTAATGTGAAAAAGAAATTTTGGAGTTATTACTATAATTCCAATTTATTCCATGATTTTAAGCACTTAGATGAAAAAAAAATCATGTAGTAGAGTACCTATGATTTTTATATACACACAAACATAGGCACTCTGCCCAGCCAATTCACCCATATATTCATTTTCCCTTTCTTCCTTTTAACCATGTTAACTGAATACTTGCACTACAGAGTCCAAGCCCTAACACTGAGAAGAGAGAATAGCACAGGCATCTTGTGGTAGTTCTATGGAAACTTCCCTGGAGGTGGTAAGTGGCTGAGAACTCAGCAGAAAGAGCTGCCTTGGGAATCAGGGAAGTGGCATATTAGACAAATGTTACACATTCTGCAACTCCAACATGTTTTTAGGCTGAATCTCTCTAGACTGGGCATTCCTAACTGCTAATCATGATGGCTGTTTCCTAACAAGTGCTGAATGAACCACTTGTGGAAATTTGGGAGCTAAAAGCAAGCATGCAGCACAAGCTCCCCAAGGCAGCCATGAAGACTCCATGGGGTAAAGATTTTCTAAGGACATGACTTTTATTTGCATTAAAAAAAAAACTTTCAAATACTTCCAATGAAGCAGCTTCCATAATTAAATGAGGTTTAAGCCATCACAACATGAAAAGGTGAAGAAGAAAGAGCTAACTTCTTTTGAGCGCTCCCCATCTATATTCCCAGACCTGTGTTGGGCACTTCAATATGAAATTACTTTATCACCACAGCGCCCTGTAGCTTTCCTATCCAAAGAGTCACAGGACCAGTTGTGGAAATGGATTCACTTTTGAACATGATCAACACTGATCACTCCAGTGTCTTCTGGCTTCTCTTTCTACACTTTGCTGCAGTCTGATGGTTTGGGTCCCTCTGTTCCCATGGACATGCAAACTCTCCTCTGCCCTTTTCTCATCCTTTTCTTCCCCATTCTCCCTTCCCTTATCACTTCTCATTCTTCCTTATTTCAACAAGTATTTACAGCAGCCACTGTATAGAAGAAGCTATATGCTTGTTCTGTGGATACATCCTGGAACAGTGATTCTTGACCTTCCTATTGCTATGACCCTTTAATTCAGTTCCTCATGTTGAGGTGATCCCCAAATGTAAAGTTATTCCATTGTTACTTCATAACTGTAATTTTTCTACTGTTATGAATCATGATGTAAATATCTGACATGTGGGTTATTTGATATAATACCCCAAAAGGGGTCACAACCCACAGGTTGAGAACTGCTCTCCTAGAAAAAAAGTAAAACTTCACATATCATATTTTCACTTGAGACATATTTGAATTGGGCATTAGCATGGTGGGTTGCTGTGAGTCCTTGGATAAAAACAAACCGGATGAGGGCACTGAGTGTGACTGCTCCTGTTCAGCTCTTGTGTCTCCTGTCTGTCTAGCAGTGAAGGCTGCCTCTCCTTTGTTTACTGGAACTCTAACCCTGCCTGCCTATGCCACACCAGCCCCCTCAACATCTGGGGTCCATATGCTTGTCCTTTTATTTTTCTGAACTCATCTTTGGCACCTATTGTTAGCACCTGAGTCTTTAGAGCAACTTTAATTCTCCAATTGTTGTGTTAAATTGTAGTCTAGTTGACTCGATTTAATGCAAATGTCTTTTGAGAGCAGGGAACATGAGTTATTTTGCGTTTGTGTACCTTGGTACCTTGCTCAGAAGCAAAAGCAGATAGCGTGTTCAACAAGTGTTTATGAAAGGGTACATTAATATATTTCATAGAAATGTGAAAATATTTATGGAAAATATAGATAACACAACAAGTTTCAATGAAACTCCAATATACTCAAAGTTAGGTGGAGTTGAGAGTGGTTTTTTTTTCCACTGTAACACTAGATCACCCACTGATGTAAATTTATAATATAACCTGGAAGAAGTTGTTGACTAATTTTGAGTCATGGGTTTTGATAACAATCTGGTGAAGCCCAAGGATCCACCTTCTGAATACACACACACACACACACACACACACACACACACAACACACACATTATTGTATCTTAATATATACATATATATGCATATGGATATCCATGGATATATATGTATATATATTAAGATAATATATATATGTGTGTGTGTATATATGTGTGTGATATAGCAATACAAAATAAGATACAGAGGAGTACTCAGGATACTGGTTGTGTTGAAGTTATCAAAATACAAGCATTTGTCAATTTATTAGGAAGCAAGATGTAGTGATGAATATTAAGGTATTTTCACAATGGCTGGAGCTGATGACTCACACATGTGATCCTAGCTACTTGGGAGGCTGAAGCAGGAGGATCACAAGTTCAAAGCCTATCTAGGCTACTGAGAGATTCAAAACCAGCTTAGGCAACTTCATTTGACTTCGTCTCAAGAACAAATGTTGAAAAAAAAAAGGCTGGCAGTATAGTATTGTCATAGAGCATGTCCTTAACAAACTCAGCATTTCGTTCAACCCTCACCACCGCCAAAATAATCAAAGGAATAAATGTGACAGTACTTGTCAAAGAAGTGATAAAAAGAAAGCATTTTCCAGGAAGCCTTAAATGCTTATGAAAATACTTATGATTGCTACTGTTCACAAATTTTTAAGTACTGTTCATATTGCAAGAGCCTTTTTAAATATTTCAAAGAATTATTTAAATTATCTAAAATTGTTGCCATATAATATAAACACCTGAGCAATTTTTCCAGTCAGGTTTGCTTCTCCTTCAATTGTCCTGAGGGCATCTGAACATGTTCATGTGTTGGACTGTGAGTCTCAGGTAAAGAGTCCCGCTGTTAGTTGGAAGGTCTTTAGAATTCAAATCTGAAGAACAGCTGAGTTGTTAGGAATCCTAAGTTTCCTTTAATCCACAGCGCAATATGCAAAACATAAATGACTTAGAACAGTTTGATGTACTGGAGAAAAACAGAATTAATCATAGAAATGTATACTGAAATTAAGCACAGCAGGTAGGCATGGACCCTGTGTGGATTTCAGATGATAACACACATCAGGGCGCTCACACACATGCCGTCTTTCTATTTCTGCTGCAAAGAGGTCTTACTGGAGACAATTAAATATGCAAATGGGAAATGGAGCTGAGGATTTACAGATGATGTAGTTACTTGCCATTAAATTATGTCTGAGCTTTGACTTCCTAACAATGAGACCAACCCTGATTTTAATTCCTGGATGTAGTAGATAAAGATATCATGGTGATTTGATTTGATCAGTCGTCTATATTTATAATGGTAGAAGTCATTTGTTTTGGAAAGTTCTTTAGTTCTGCTTTGAATCAATGATCCACCTGGATATGGCCAAATGGATGTCTTCCTGGTTTTTTAATGGGAGCCTGGACTCAAATGAAAAGCTGCAGGTTCTGAGAATGCTGACAGAGAAGGAATCAATGGAGTGATCCAAAATAACTCTTGTTGTAACTTCTACTTGTCAGGACAAGTCCTTGTCTCAGAGACATTGAGGGGAACAGGGAGCTATTTTAATCCCACAACATTTGATTTTCATTGTATAATGGCAGTGTCACAGGAAATGTTTTTTTGGTGAGCAAAAGAGCTTCTCTTTCTACAACCGAATCAAGTTTGTTGACTCTCCATCTCTTCAAAGCATATTGCTTAGACAAAAAGCTAAGGAGTATGCACTGCTCTCGTTCGCTTTCCACCCCTGTGATAAACTGAGACCATCAATTAAGACAAAGAGGAATGGATTATTTGCTTACAGATTCAGCAATTTCAGTTCAAGATCCCTCGGTCAAGCTGCCCCTGGGTCTGTGGTTAGAAAGCACGTCAGGGCAGAGCTGGGGTAGAGGCAGTCCTCCTTCATCTGGAAGTGTCAAGTGCCTCATATTCTATCCCTAAAAAATATGTGATCATTTCACTCAAAACAATAATAAGTTGAAGTGTGTGATTAAAAATAGGTTTAAAGTAAATAGGTTTTGTGTGCGTTGGGGGGTGCAGGGTTTTGTGGCCATGGGAGAATGTTACAGTTAATTCTAACCAGGGTGCTCTTTAAAAGTGTTAGGAAACAGTAATTTTTGCAGTTCTACAGATGATTAAAAAGCCATTTTCTAAAATATTGTCACTGGAGGTTTTCTTTTTCTTTTTTTTTTTTTTTTCTTTTTTAAGAAAGCATTTAATTGCTCCAATCAAGCATAACTACTTTGTGCTTCTGGTGTAATTTGTATACTCTGATCATACGGTATGTGGCGATTTGTCATAATTCTCTAAGTGCATATTCCCCACTGTAGTGATTGGCTACCATTAATTGAGAATAATTCCCTGCTTGTTAAAGCACTGCAAGAAGAGAGAATGCAAAACCCAGCAAACAAGAGGAGGTGGGGAAGCCTAGTCCAGAGTCCTCATCAGAAAGGTACACTGTTTCAACAGACTTAATATGTCCAGAAGTCACTTGAAAATGATAGAAGCCCTTGACAAAAGGAAGCTTTGCAGAGCTTCTCAGGGAAAACAGCCTGCTCTCTGCATTTCCAATTGTGATAGCACCACTTTAGTGCAACAGAATGAGGCTTGCTTCTAAATATCCAAACCTGTGGTAACCCTTCTCATCACAGCCTAGGTTAAACCGTACTGACAGGAAACAGGAAACTGCATACAGGTTGTCCCAAAGGGGCCATTTCAAACCATAGTAATCCCATTACCTAGTTAAGAGACATCAAATGCTCATGTTATGCATAAGGCCCAGAAGATACAAGATCTAGGAGGATCACTGATGTATGGAGCTAAGTAAGCCACTCAGTATAGGTTCTGTGATGTTAAAACAATGCAGGTTTTTAGAGTAGTGAAATGAGAAAGAGCGCCACTAATCACAAACATCTGTACTCACTGGCCTGGGATTCTGTACTTTCTTGGTTTAATAAGAATATTTGGAATTTTAACTTTACACAGAATTGCCAATTCCCAAAGTCTTCATTTCTTTAGGAAAGCTGTTTGGTGTGTTTTCCCATCTCTGCCCACCATGGAGCTGTGTATAGGATATAGCCCCTTTATCACTTCTCTGAAAGCTCTACCACCCATTATTCAAACCGTACTGGAATTCCCAACACTTTCTCCAGCAAATCTTTAGGACATTAACCCAGCTGAACTCACAAAATGTCAACTATCCTTCCTGAGGAAGTTATTTGGGCATTGTCCTCAGTATGGTAGACACTTCCTATAATTCTAACAGATAAAGAATCACATCTAAGGTTCCATGAATTGTGGTGATTGGTCTGATTGATAGTATCATGTTCAGGGAATCATAGTTTCTTCCATGTCAACATTTGTGTGTGTGTGTGTCTGTGTGTGTGTGTGAGTGAGTGTGTGCGCGCACGCGCGCACGCAAGCGCTCAAGTTCACTTACCACTTATCTATGATGTTTTTCATATAATCCACATAAGCAGCTTTCTTCAAATACGCTGCCAGTGCCCCATCTATAGGCACTCAGTTTTCTTGACTCTTTCAGTCTGAGCTCTGCACGTCGCCATTTTCTTGTTACTAGACTTACTTGATTTAGAACCTCTTATTAGTGGTTTCCTGTGCCCTCTCTGCCGTGAACAAATGTGCTTTACTTCTCTGGATTTCACTTCATTTATCTTTGAAGCAGAGTTGATGGATGTAGTCAGGCTTGATTTCTCTCTGTTCTTTCTGTTTATGGTGTAGCCTCCTCTGTTTTTAGCTCTTGACATCCTCAGGAGATAGCCCTACCTCTGCGTGGGGAGGCACACATCATGCAAACTCTTTAGAATGCACTAGGCTAGAATTCTAAGGGCAAGAAAGAGAACTGTTTGTGTCCTTTTGATTTACTGAAGTATCATCAACGGCAAGAAAAATGCAACCTCTATTCCGAGTGAGTTCATGGTCCAACTGAAACGGTAAATTCACAAATACTCTTTATTGAGTAGTATGGTAATTCTCCAACAAAAAGAAAAGCTGATGTTTTTTGAAAATAAACATTTTGAAAATAATTAAGCTAAAGTGAACAATATTTTTCCAAATTGACATTATACTGTAACAATAAAAACTGATTACTATTCACATTATAATATAGTTATGCTAAGAAGATTTTTCTCAATGATTAATTTGTCAAATGTATTTACTCAGATGTGGGTAAGATGGCTTCACATTCCAATAGCAAGGTCCACATGTGGAGTCTGTTTAGGAGAGAGATCTGGCTACAAGTTAATGTCACTTGCAGGGAGAATAGAGCTTCCTAGAGGAAAGGCATTTATTGGACACTCTCTCCTCAAAGAGTCCGGAGACATTGTAGGTACCTATGTAGGTATAATAGAGCTAAGCTATGTTATGCTATATAAGGCAAACAGAAATTCACATGTGGACATGAAATAAAAATACTTAAGGAGGCAGAAGCAGAAGGCTTGTGTCACAGAAGGAGTTCAAGGGCCATCTGCACAGGTTCATGAAACTTCACCTTAAAATCTGGAAGAAATTGGGGAGAGAAGTAGGAGGTGAATATGATCAAAACATATTATATACATGTGTGTAATTATAAAATAATTAATAAAAATATTATGTTTAAATGGGTGTGTCTGAAAGGGAGGGAGGAAGAGAGAGAGTTTGTTAATTAAAAAAGTGAAGTTGTAGCTCAGTTACACAGAGCTTGCTTAGCTGTGTAAGGCCTTGGGATCTATCTCCATTAAGGTAAAAAAAATAGTATATATCATTATATGGGACTATCTCATTTATAAAAATGACTTGAAATATTTACAACCACTTTAAAAGAAATTCTGCTAAACGACTAAATTCTTCAACTCAAAGGCTTTTAAAAAAGAGAGTCAGTTATATGCCAGCAAAATGGAGAAACAACTATCACAGGATATCATGATATATAGAGAATCATTACAACATTCTAATGATAAAACCTGGAAAGACATTGTCAAAACAAAATAGGAACTAGAATTCTTTGATTTGTAGTGAGTCTGAGTATACACACGAATTAATTAGTCTAGTTTGCTTTCCTGTTGCTATGATAAATACTATGACCAAGGAACTCTGGGTAAGAAGAAACTTATTTGTCTTATACTTTTATGTCACTGTCCAGCAACAAGGAAAGTGAGGGCGGGAGCTCACATCAGGAACCTGAAGGCAGGACCTAAACCAGAGAGCACGGAAGAGCCCTACTTCCTGGCTTGCTCTCGTGGCTGGCTCAGCTCCTCTTCTTATATGACCCAGAGCCATCTGCCCAGGGTTGGCTCTGCCCTCAGTGGGCTGCACTCTCACACATAATCATGAATCAAGAAATGCCCCCTACACTTGCCCAGGGGACTAACTTGTGTTGAACTGACAAAAACTAACCAGCACATACTAGGGGCTATTTCTAAGTTGAAGCTATTATGAAAACACGTTCCTGAATTATTTTCATACTTTATAACACTAGTTAAAAAAGGGAATTATTTTCTGGATTCCAAAACATACGGCTATGCCAGTTTGAGAAGAAATAAAGGCAATATATTAAGCAGTTACATCAAGTTCTGATTGCTCTTCTAGATCATGCTGGATAGAGTTCCTAACTTCAGGAAATTGAATGGTGTTAAGTGAGGAGATGGGATGAACTAAACCTGCCTTGCCTTTGTGTCACTCAGAATATTAAATAAAAAGCCACAAACATAAAGTCTGCTAATGGTGATGCACATCGACTGTTTACAAGGAGTCTCTGCTCTCTAGGTTATAGCTCAAGCCTTTGTCTCAAGATGGAACGTTTGGAAGTCAAGGACTTATTCTAGTTTTCACAGTGATTCTTGTATGGGAATTTGGCTCTTGAAATTCACCAAACTCCCAGGTTAATATCCATTTTGGACCAAGATCTGAAATTCATGGTTAAAGGCCCAGTGCTATTCTCTCTCTGTGGTCAGATGCACTCAGAAACGGTGGTAAGAAGCCTATTAACGTCAGTGTAGCTCTCTGAGTACCTTTCCTTGTTCTCATCATTGCACACGGACTGCTGGCTTTCAGTGCCTGATTAATCTTTGCAGCAATCTACTATTGAAGCTTCAGTTCTTTAGAAGTAATTCACCAGGATCAGAGTTCAGTATTAGAAACAATAAAATAAATAGTAAGCAACACACACACGCACACTTGCACACACACACACACACACCTCGTTATGCTGTGCTAATCTTCTTGCAATATGTAAACATTGATTGTGGAGCTTAGCAATTTTAAAAAGGCATGGTTTCCTTCCTCTTCAAGTCCAATGTCACCTTCAGTACTCCTGGCCCTTTAATTGATTTTATACCCAACTGTCCAAGCTGATTCGGGTCTGATGCTCTTTGGGTGGATGACACCTAAATGAACATCGGTACAAAGTCCCAATTTATTTCTAATATCAGAGATCAGACCTCTACTCTTGCCTGATGCGTCTAAAACAAAAAGGGGGAACTGCAGAGAGCTGCGTAATGCCGCCCCTTAAAGATGGAGCTGGTTTCTGCCTTCCACCTTCCCAATGGTGAGTGCTCTCTGTCACAAACAACTCCACATTTGGCTAAGGATGAGGATCTGGCTTGCTTCCATGTATGTGGACCTATCTGCATTGCCCACGTGGCACGCTGGGGTTGGCTACCCAGAGGCTATTTAAGCTGTGGGCTGGCTTTCCCCAGGGTCCGATGATTGTTCAAGGTTCCTGAATAAACTGCATTGAAAAAAAAGAAAAGAAAAGAAAGAAAGAAAAAAAAAAAAAACAGAGTTGACTATAACAAATGATGACTATTGAAGCCTAATAAATGTAAAAATAAAAATAATGGAATAAAAAAATGGCAATTTTAGAAGAACAGGTGTGTTCTTCTCCATCTATAAATCACAACTCTGGTTCTAGATTTTCCACCAAGTACAGAGTAGCAAATCTTCTCTATAATACTGATTTATTTATCTTACGGAACTGACGGAACTTACAGTCAAGCCTCTTGCTCATCTATCTCGCTTTTTAACATGTATGTTCAGGCTGGAATATGACTCATGCTAAGAGCACAAACCAACAATGCAAATGCCGCTGTCCCCTGGCCTTGTGCTCATCTCTAAGACTGCTTTTCCTCTATCCTCTTTTCCATTTAAACTCTCAAAGACAAAAGAAGAGGACTTCTGTACTTAAGGTCTTTGACCTTTGCATTCTGGCCCTCAGGAAACATAGCAGTGCTGGTTCTGGTCACTACAGTTTTGTGAGTCAGTGACAGTGGAGTTCTCAGACTGAGCAAGCAATTGTAGCTCTTCT
The DNA here is from genome assembly GCF_030254825.1 of Meriones unguiculatus. Taxonomy (NCBI): domain Eukaryota; kingdom Metazoa; phylum Chordata; class Mammalia; order Rodentia; family Muridae; genus Meriones; species Meriones unguiculatus. The sequence goes on along the minus strand of NC_083366.1, from coordinate 55,322,003 downwards.
CACTAGATCTGCATGTTTATCCAACTCTCTTGGTTAACTCTCCTTAGAAAGATGCCCTTGATTTCACAGTGAACAGTCTACCTCCATCATTCTTTCCATTATTCCTGCACGTGTCCCTTCCCTTTTCCATGCCATTTACAAACAAGGCATTTCCTCAGCCCAGTTAATTTCTATCCTACCTTCAACCAGGATAAACCCCTAGATTTGGCTATTACTTCTATGTAGATATAACCCTATTTAGACCCTCAAACAGAATCACTCCTTGAGATACATATCATCCCATCTAGCTGTCTTCCTGATATAACTATTTAAAGGGCTCTATTAATACTTTAAAATTATAAAATCAAAATGAAACAGCTTCCATGTACTTGTTGTTGTAGTGGGTGTGTCTTACAGCATCAAGTAAATATGAAATCTTGAGAGATAGTCTTGACTCTTACATCTTCCTAGTTTTTAATGTTATTAATCAACACTATGAATTGATGAGTGTATTTTGCAATTTTAAAAAACCATTTCCTTTTCTATCAGCAGATCTCAAAATATCTAGTTAAGGACTTTTTACTCTTTCTTAAAACTATGCAGTAGCTTGTTAATGGATCTGCCTTTGAATTTATTCTTAGTCCACTTATGTCTGTATTTTAAGATCCTTACAAAATAGCAGAGATAACGTCAACTCAACCCTATTCCTGCAGCTTTTCAGTGCACTTGTATAATACGCTAGCTTTTCAGAATGTGGTGGCAATGCTCCTCTGTGTGAGTGTGCCTATGACTGCCTTCACACTCCACACCAGATGAAGGTTTACCTGTTTAACCATTTATGGGAGCCCTCACACTCTTTATAGCTGGCCTCCTTTTTAGCATGTTCTTTTTACCTGGACACACTGACCTAGCCTGTTTCTTTGATTTACATTCGGATGGTCCTTGACTAAACTTTTAACACCTAACTGAGGTTTCTCCACACATTACTCCCATCCTCTGTACTCCGTCAGGTACACTTATTCTCTGTGTACTCTGTCAGTTCTTTCTGTGTGTGCTTCTGATCCAACCCTAGTTGAGTACGAGCGGGAGCATGTTGCATCTTCCCCATTAAATCTTACAGACTGAGCCTTTTCTTGAGACTAATACCAACAGTTGCATTAAGACAAAAATCTATGCCTCAGCTGTCACAGATGACGTCTTATAAATGACCAAAGAAAAATTTTTGGTTCATATAAACAATAAAATAATCAAAGCTGAAAACTTCTGTTGAAGAAAACTTGACTACATAAATGAACAGTTGTATTTAACTTTTCTGCTCTGTCCAGCAGAATTACATAAAAATAACAGCGTCACAAGGCTCAAGGGACCTGAATGACTATAAATCTCCAATAATTAAAGATGTTGGAATATCAAGAACCAAAACAAAAGAAACTCAGCTCACCAATTATTTACTTATGTGACTCTACATTTTTTAGGTTATAATACAAAATAATGTATTTCATCATCATCATCTCTCTCTCACACATAGACACATATACAACACAAATACTTATGCACACACATCATACATCTTATTCATCTGCAGGCACTCCACTCACTTCCAATAACTCACTTCCAGTAAAATTTATATTGCTTCTGTAGCACAAAAGATTAAAAAAAAAACAGAATTTAACCATAATCACAGAATTATAGGTGTTATCTTCTTTATATAGTTTAAATTTTTTCTTTTTTTCCTACACTATGAAACAAAAGCCCTTACGTCTATGATCACACTAAACAAATGCTAATATGTAGGTGATTATCCCAGGGAGAAACTCTGCTAATGCCTAGCAAATCTAGTGACTTATGCTTCTCCTAAATCAGATACCACACGAAGGGTAAATATCATATTTACAATTTAATTTCATGGTCTTTATTCTAGCATTATAAAACATTACAGAATTTTAAATGTAAATGAAAGACAGTATGATGATTTAGAAGCTCTGTTTATAAGACGGTATCATTTTCCTCTTATGGTGCAGCCTAGTCATTCAAGCATACTTTTAAATAGCATTTCTTGTACTTGAAAAGTTATTGAGTAATCAAGCTGTGACCTTTAGTGCTCCACCAAGAAATGCAATTCAGTTTTGTATGGTATCCAAACTAATCAATATCCCATTATGATCACAGATGGGAACTTTACAAAGCAGTGAGGGTATCACACAACCCTTTGTTTCTTGTTTTTGTTTTGTTTTGTTTTTTTTTTTTTTCTGAAGAAATTAGACAGCTTTGCGTAGGTGGTCATTTCAAGGCAGAATATCTGATTATTTGTCGCTTTGCATAAGAAATGAAGCCTTACCTTCTTACTGTATCATGGTACTAGGAGAATAAGATTATTAACTCATGACGGCTCACAATTGCAAAAAGGAAACATAGATAAATCAACTGTCATGTATGTACGTTAGAAATGCAGCTCTACAGATGGCATAGGCCTTGAGACACTATGCTTACATACAGCTGATTGGATCATTAGGCTGCATTATCTAATTATCTAACATGCCATGAGCCCATTTGTTCATTAGTAATGATTAAATCACCCCTGTACTTCCATTCAAATAGATTGAACGCTCTTACAAGGTGCTTGAGTGTCTGGCCATTTTAGAAGTAGAACCCAAGCAGAGAGTAGTCTGTTGATTTCAGCCTAACTGGCCTTCGCAGAAAAATGACATCTATCAGAGGGGTGCAGGCTGTCAGCTGAGTCACTAATAAATTCCTACTGCTCTTCAAATAAGTGAATTCAAATAAATAAGTAACCATGTGTTTGCCACAGCGATATCAGTCTCACCAATACACTACCACATCTGGTAAGATGCTAGGGACATCTCTCAAGGCATTTTTATTTATTAAATATTTATTTGTAGGACTCTATAACCAAGGATTCAGGTGGTTTTCTATGGTGTTTCTTCAGTAACGATGTTTTGAGAATTTAAAAGTTGGAACATGCATTTCAGAATATTACTAACATGGCTCCTTTGAAACATTGTAGCTAAATGTTTATCATCAATCTCAATAAATTTACATATATATGAGGAGAAATTGGGTTGAATGTCACTCCCACCAATAACAGGGTGGATACCTGGGAAAAATTCTCATGCTACTAGCTAACTGAAGAAGCAATTGGTTCTTCAAAGACATGGCCACTGGTACTAGAAAAAATGTTCAATTTCACCATATCATTATGAAAATTCTAAGGGCGAAATCCTTACGCACTGTCACTGTATCTAGTACTGTGCTACTCAAGTTTCTGTCAACAGAGGAGTATGTCTGAGAATCTCAAAAGAAGGAGAAGTTTAATCCGCCTCCTTGGTGCCTGGGTCTCAGTCCACAGTTGGATGCCCCCACAGGCTTTGTGCCTGCAACAAGGAACTGTGATAAGGCTAGGAGTCTATGAGAGAATGATGCAGATCACGTCATGGAGATGAGGAAGAGAAGAGCAGATAGGAAGAGACCTGAGTGCCAGTTTCTCCTTCAAGGTCACATCCCTAATGACTGATGACCCGTCAACTTCTGTAACACTGCAGGTTAGGGCGAACCTTTAACATCTGGGCCTTCCTGTCCGAACTAGCACAAACCCTTCTGTAAACTGTAGGTCTGCATGTCTCCTCTTTATTTGTGTGGGGTGCAGGGCGATGGTGGTAGTTGTGTGTGTGTGTGTCTGTGTGTGTGTGTCTGTGTGTGTGTGTGTTATTTTTCTATAGCCTTTCACAGAAATCACCTCCAGATGTTTGGAATACAGGAATTCTTCCTAAGAATGATTAAGGATGCAAGCTACAAAGTCATGTCACAGACTTAGAAAGGATGATGCTTTCTGCTCTGACGTCTATGACATGGATGGCATCAGCTTCTTTGAAAGAGCACTGAGTCAACCTCTAGCCTTAAGAAAGAGTCTCATTTCTCCAGAGAGTTCACAAAAGCCTTGCTTACTTGAATCATCCGGATTAAGAAGAAGATCCTAGGGGAAAGAGTGCAGAAGCTTTCTTTGAGATTATATGCTGAAAAAAAAAACTGAAAGAAAATAATAGCAGTAGCTGATATTCCTTGCAAATGTGCTGCAGCCATTCTTTGTTCTAGTGTCTTTCTATGGATATCTCCATTTTATTTTTGTACCCATATTATAGATGAGGGAATGGGGGCAGTAAGATAATCTGTCTGTAGAAGGTCAGACAGCTTTCTAGGCTACCGGAATGCTCTGCTTTCCTTCGGTCTGGGAAAACTCAGTAGACAATCATGTTCCCTCTTCTTGTAGTAACTGACTCTATCAGACAGGACTTGTTTTTCTCCCTAATGACCAAAGGGAAGATATTTTTTTTTTTGAAAGTGATAAACAAAAGTTTAGTCCTTACATCAAGACATCCCCAAGAAAAGATGCAAGCAACAATAAATGCTTTCTTGCAGTCTTTACTACCTTTGTATTTATAACATATGGATGAAAGAGAACTCTGTGAAATCTGGCAATTGCCATAACTCTTACTTTGAAAAATGTTTATCTTCGGAACTTTTTTCTGATGTTTTAAAAAGATTGTTTATGTGTGTATGTATGTGTGGATGGATGGATGGATGGATGGATGGATGGATGGATGGATGTTTGGCCTATGTGAGTATATGTATACCACGTGTATGCAGGAGTCTTTGCAGGCAAGAAGAGAACCTGGATTGCCCTGGAGTCAAAGTTGACGTTGATGCTCGTAACCAAACCCAACCGAATCCTCTACAAGGGCTCAAGTGTTCTGAACCTTGAGCCATCTCTCCAGTTCCCTATCTGACCTACAAAGGCTATATCCGAGGGGAAGATTTTAATAGCACCAAGTAGGTCTTAGTTTTGATGCTTGATCATTGGCAGGTGTGTGATCTAGTGCCCTCTGGAGGGGAAAACAAGAGCTGGAGAACAGTGTCAGTATTTTAAAGGAGTAAATGCAGAAAAGATTGCACTGAGAAGACAAGCACGCATGTTTGAGAAGTCTGCACTTTGAGCAACATTTCTCTGTGGCTTTAAAGAAAATGTTTTGTTTAGGGTTGGTTGGAAAGGGTAAAAGTTTTGGATGCCTCACCAGTGAGTAGTAGACAGGGTATGACTTTCAAATATGGAGCATCAACCAAACATAACTAGTGCCATATCACAGAATCCGCAGGTGGTCCATTCGATTAAATCAACAATTCCTTAAACATGACTCCAAAGACAGAGAGGCAGTGATGAGTGAAAATTCATTGTTCTTTTGCAGGGAGTCTTGGTATCACTCAAAAAAAAAAAGTAATAATAATTCAATAGGTCATCTGTATCTAGCATAGATATCCTCTCTAGCACCCAGTATCGAGCCTGACTTGAAACCAAACCTATCTCTACAAACCAGTCCTTTTCCGATGATGAAAATAAAGTACTCTTTTATTATTTTTTTTCTTTTCCTGCTAAGGCAGAAGAAAATATATCACTAATATTTTAGATAATTGGTACTCATTAACTGCTTGATAAATTAGTGAATAAATTCTGCTTCTAGTTACACTAGAAAGGTCAAATACTCTCCAGTTCTTTTTTTATGTATTGTCTAACTTCTTGCCCATCTTTGTTGTACTAATGAAATGGCGATATCTATCATGGTGTAACTGAGCTGGGGCTCTGAATTACCTTCATCTGGCACCACTCCAATATACTATAAATGAGGTAATTGTCCTTGACTATAAAATTTGCATTTTCAAGACTTAATTGCTATCATTACATCTTTTTGTAATTCTATTAATTTAACTCAATGGAGCGTTTGGTTTTATGGTTAAAAATTTGCATTAAAACATTGTACATCTAAATAGAATTTTAATATTTTTATCAAAAGTTCTGTAAGCAGATCCCAAAGGAGATAAATACTTTCTCAAGAAGGAGTAGGGAGCTGTCACCCCAGAAGTTTTACCTTCAGTGATCATTAATGGACCTTTAAGTCAGCAGCCGATGCTTCATTCTGGGACAGGAAAAAATCACAGAGGACATGCACTTTGTGAATTCTTCCTTGTTGACCATTAACAGGAAGTTGGTTAGCCTGAGCCATGCCATGGCTGGCTGCCCTTTGCTATGCTCCTCTGGGTGTCAGAGATGCTTCTCTGTGTCCTCTGTATGTCTGTAAGATCAGATTAGAGTTGGACCATTCTGCCTGTGCAAGTGTTTTGGTTTGATTGGAATTTTATGTCTCCACTCCATGCTCTATTTCTGAGCTAGACGATTTATCTCTGTGAGACTGATTTTACAGTCATGTTTCATTGCACCGACTGTTAGTGAAACCACACAATACTTCACTCTTATTGGAGGGTTCAACTGAAAGTACTTTCCACCTCTGCCCTTGGGATTTTTGTACACCCAAGCCACCATTTTATTTGTTTGTTTTGCTTTGTTTTGTTTTGTTTTGTTTTGTTTTGTTTTAAGCGGATGTAGCACTTTTATGGTCCAGTAACAAACACTTTTTTCAGCAGCATGACACAGAATCCTGGTTAATGAAATAGACCATTTTTTTTCAACTTTTTAGGCCTTTGAAAGCTGCAAGCATCTTAGTTGTCAGCACAGCTGTGTTTGGTTTCACACACACTGGAAGAAGTAGTCAACGCTTGGCAGAAGCCTCTGTTAGCAGAGAGTGCCAAGTAGCAGTGGGTTCTCATGGATCTCCTGGTGACATTTACATACAGGAAAGATGGGAAAGATTTACAGAAGGTAGACCAGAAAATGTCATTAGGGATATCAAAGGCCAAGGCATGCTTTATTTCCAGCTCATCTAAACGATGAGGAACAGATACAACCTTACATGTGAATCCAATGGCTCAGGTAGGTGGAAAAGCCAACAGTCTTAATCCCAGGCCATTCTTTCAGATCCTACACCAGACTTTCTTTCTGGTGCTGAAATAGCTGCACAACATCACTGCAGACTACGTGGGAGTCAGTGGGAGGAAGTTGGTAGCACACGATGCCAGGCTCAGCATAGACTGTATCGTGCTTTATGAGCTTCCTCTGTGTATTCCCAGACCCACTCCTGAAGGCTCAATAAAGCCAAGGGTGTGTGCTAGTCAAGCAAGAGGCCATTGTGTCCCATCTAGATTTCTTTGTTCACCAAGCAGACACACCCACAGATTCTGCACATGAGATCACTTGCAGTTCATTCAGGAGCATCATAGTAAAAGTAACAATTCCTCCTTCAACATACATTCAGGATATAATCACCAGAAATTAAGAACAATACCACATTACCATATGATGGAATATGCTGTAATGTTTCTACTTAGTTTTGGCATTGGTTGTTAACAACAGGTAAAAAGGAAAACATTATGGAGTAATTAACATATCAAAGCATTACAGCTGTGCTCATCAAAGGACACAATATGGGACTTTTTGACTAAATGGAATCCATCATTTTAATTTTAGATGTATTTATCAACACTAAAGGAATCAGCCAACAATTTTCAGATGAATATTTAGCAAATATTCCTTGTTCAAATAGAAAATGAATCCGTGCCTCTGTGTTTTCTCTCTATCTTGCTGCTACACGATACAGTTAACCAAGGCTTATCAAGAGCTTTTTTGCCTTTTTACATAATGTTAATTTCAACTTCCTTCACTGAGAGGAAGCCACACAAATTATCACAAACTCGTTGTAATAAAAAAAAATTCCCATGCATTTGATTGTGCCTTCCCTACTCATGTTTTTACACAGTATTTCCACTCAAAGAAAATCAGTTCAGTGTAATAAACACTGACTGAGTTTCCGGTATGCACTGGAAATTCAGTAGTTAATATAGCACACCCTTTGGAATAAGTAATGCATTTTTCTTGTATGGAAAGCTATCGCTGTTATCCCTGGTCTCTTTCTTGCATGCTAATTAAAATATTATCTCTATCTATCTATCTATCTATCTATCTATCTATCTATCTATCTATCTATCTATCATCTATCTATCTATCTGTATGTATGTCATCAATCTATCTATCATCCGTTTATCTATCTCTGTATCCGTGTGTGTATATACATATACATATGCACATTGATGTTAAAGCTTAGAACTGGTGCTTGAGGGACTGGAGAGATGGCTCTGCAGTAAGTTATTTGTCACACATGCCTGAGGACCTGCGTTCTGATCCCATCACACACATAAATGGCATTTTGGCAAGTATCTGCAACTCAAGTATAGGGGGAGGCAGGCTGAGCTCACAGCTAACTGACCCACAAATAGAGCGAATTGGTGAGCCCCAGACTCAGCAAGATAATCTGCCCCCAAAACTAAGAGGAAGCATAGCAGAGGAAAACACCCCACCTAGACCTCTGGTCTTCAGCCGTACCCACATGTAGCCACACCCACATGAACACATTTATACACACATGAAAACCTCATACTATAAATGCACAGAGAGACAGAAATTAAAAGGAAACCTGTGCTTGGTTGCATTTAATCCTTGTTCCGGGTCAGTGCACAGGAGTCAGTCCCTAGCTCAGCCCAGGCTTCGGCTCAACAGGAGCAACGTGGACAAAGTGACAGAGACATCATAGAGTTGCTACCAGACCAAAGGGTTTCTACATAAATACCACACTAGACGACCATCCTAGTGCCTACCTGTGGCTGTGATGTTCAGGGGGTATATTATTTGGAACTGCTCTTGCTGTGTCTTACCAGGCAATTATCCAAATATGAGTGAGTAATAACAACAATGATGATCATGGCTATTCTTTATCCTGTCCTTACGATGTAGAATGCATTACCTTACATTCTGTAGAGGCATCGTGACTAAACTCTATCTTTTCTCAACATGTATATGGGGAAATGAAAATTGACAGAGTTGGATGACATGTAGAGAGCAAGAGTGAAGGAGCGAGGCTTCTGCGTATATACAATGTTGGCTGTTCTGAGCTTTTTGTTGGCTGCTTTCACTCAGTTGAAAAAACAATCCGCATAAGTTCAGTGAAATGAGCACATGTTCTTACAGCCATGCATTCACACGCACATCTATCCTCGACACATTCTCATTCCTATGAGCATGCAGGCACACACTCACACATCAGATCAAAAGAAATGGAGCACCACTACAGCCAGCCTCTGCTCAGCAAAACAATCTAAACTTCTTATATTCTCAACAAACCTTAAAGTACACTTTTTCTTTTTAGTGGGAGAAGGTGGCTCTTCCCATCCAATTTGCAACATGTAAGCTTTACAAAATATAAGAAACGTATACAATGCAAAAGTTATTAACGAAACTGCTATTAAATATTTAATCCCTGTGTATCATAAAGTAGCTTGCTTATTAATTATATTGGTTTTTGCTTACCTGTTCCTAATTGTCAATTTGAAAAACACTACGAACTGTACTTTAAGCATGGTAATGACTATTATTTCATGTCTCTACTGTCCCATTAAGCTCATGGTTTACATTATTTCTTTTTCATTTTAAGAGTAACTTTCCTTCCCTTTTAGGCACAGTCTCCTTTCTGAGGCATCAGCAATAGACTCCACATTTGATTCTAGTTATTATGCATTTCAGTTACTTTATTTAAATGTTAAACTACCAGCATTTCATGAAAAATTATAGAGACATATTACAGTAATAATTGAAACCTTTCTCCACATGAGGTGATTTTTTTTTCTCAAATCTTATAAAATTGCAAATTGTCAGTAATAACACATCAAACAACATTGCACTTCACACGGCATTCGAAGAGGACAATTTCAGCTTACATGCTTACTCGATGCATACTGGAGCTTCTGCCTTAGTTCTCCATCTCTCTTTCACTCTGTAGGGACCCAGGCACAGAGACCAACTCATATCCAAGATATCCAAATATGACCTGATGTGCTCTATCCCATCTGAAAATCATAGCTAAGAGCAGGGCTCACGAGGTGTCCATCCCAACAGGTGTCCATCTGAATGTTGGTCAGATGGAATACTATTATGAGAGTCCTCTGTCAATGGAAAAATTGTAGACTCCACCACCACCACGATATTTGCTGATGACACTCTGTATGCTAGAAAGTCTATGCTTTATTAGAAGATTAAAATGATCTTTAAATAAATAAGTAGCCAGAGGCTGGAGAAATGGCTCTGTGTTTAAGAGAATATACTGCTCTTGCAGAGAACCTAGGCTGGGAATTCAGCCTAGGTCCTTTATTTTTCTCCTTTAATTTTGATGTCAGGGGGCACTGCAATCTGTTGTGCAAACCAACCCATTGGCCAATTCCAAACACATATACACATAATCTAAAATTAATCTTTTTAAAATGCATAAGTGTTGCTGCTATCTGTGGCCTTAGGAGGTGCTAGTTTAGTTTGAAGACACACAGAGAACAAACCAGTAAGCTGCCTTTTGTAAGCGCCATCATGGTGATAATATACGATTCTGAACTCTTCTGTGCACAGGAGAGGCCTCTGACCCAGTCTTCTATAGACACTATTGAGGATAAAAAGGGAGCTGTTGGCAATAATTTATCTTTTAGGTTTTAGGTTGCTATTTTCCTTTTAAGATGGATTGATCAGAGTCTGATAACAACTTTGAAGCTCAAAGCATTCTCAGAAAGAACATCTGCTTTGTTCTTGCCCTTAAAAACTAAGCGAACAAGATAACGTCATGAAGAGGTAAAGGAGCCCTGAAAAACCATCCATTATTCCCTACAGGAACTGAAAGGAGAAACAGGAGCCCTGGATAGGAGGACAGGAATACAATGCTGAGTTCTAGAATGAACATTTGACACAATACTAGAAACCCATGTCTCCCAAGCTATTTGTTTGTTTGTTTTACAATATAGACATGTTTTCATCTGTCTGTTCACTTCCTCAAACACTCGACTCTACCACCCTGCTTCCATTTTGAAACTCTATTCCTTAGCTATTTTTGAGTCCCTGAGTTATCGCTGATGCATTCATCTCCAGCTCCACTGTTTCATACTGAAGCCAACAGTGGTGACAGGAAGCAGAAGGCTCAATGCTAGTAAATGGTCACTGCCCAAACATCTACTTTTGAAGACAGTTATGTGCTGTGGTCCTCTGCTAACAGTCCACCATATCCAGAGGCACAATTTCACAGGAATAATGTACTAATGTCTTAAGGCATGGTAGGGTGACTACAACCGACAATTTGTTACGTACTTTATAAAGACCTGGAATCCCAGTTTCACAATGCAATATGCCTATGCGACTGGAAATGCCACTTGTCCTGGCTTGATTGCAGCACACTGCACACTCATATCAAGTTATCGAGCTGTGCTCCACAAAGATGTGCAATTTCTATATGTCAATAAAAACCTCATGCATACTTCCGATGACGTAAAATACCATTGGTGCTCAGAAGACACGTAACCCTACGGGATTAAAACCGCTTCCTCTCAAGCTGGACACTGCAGGTTTTGATCTCAGAGCTTTCACTTACTAGCTCTGACCTTTGCCACAGTTTTCTCACCTGTAAAATGGGATAACAGCATTTACCTCACGGAGTTCTTGGAGTGAATAAATGAAGTGATTCACATAAAACTGTCAGAACAATGCGAGGCACATAATAAATGTTCAGTAAATGGTAGCTGTTATTATATCCAGTTCTGGGGTCACGATGGGTCACCTTTTTTACACTCAATAAATTTTGAGATTAAAAGAAATGATTGACAGAAATGAGCAGCCAATACTGGCATAACACTTTGTATAAGTTTGTTTTAATAAAATTACCCCCAGAAAACCATGCATGCAAGCAAGCTTAGGCATAAATAGAAATCAAGTGGACAGGTACAAGATTTCAATATTCAACCACAAATGTCATTTAACTGGTTAAAACAAGGACAACGAGGGTGTCTTCTGTCCGAAGGCTGTTGCAATAACAGTGTGGTAGTACCTTCCCTGTTCCAGGGAGAAACTGTCACAGAGGGCAAACTTTAAGGTGTCAGAGAACATTTTCAGGATTGAGTCATGAGAGCCTCTCCTGCAAGAACAATACTTTCTGCTGTTTTCCACTCTGCACCCAGAATATCAAAAGCAAACAGTGATGATGAAAGGTATTATTTTAATCAAGCTTCCACATTCAAATCCCGCCTCTCATCGCTCTGGCCAAATGTCACAGCAGGAGTGATTTTGATCCTTTGCCACCATGCATGTTGAAAGAGTCTGGTGTAAAACTTGGCCCTGGCAAACAAAGGTCTGTATATTTGGAAACAGTCAACCGGCGTGGCGCTGACTCACCGGCTTCCACGCTGTTATCTGAGGCGGATCTGTCTGTCTGACTGGCAGATCCAGCACCTCGGCCAGCCCTGCAGGGTGTGTGCCCGGCCTGCCTAGACCAGGTGCTGAAGAAAGAGGCGGAGCCCGCAGAGCCTGAGACAGATTCCAGCAGACCCTGAGAGGCAGCATTTCCGTTTTGAAACCACTGCTCCTGCTTTGGGTTGCTGTCTGGGCCGCTGTGCCTGTCAATGATTTGCGTTATTCTTGTACTTCAAACTGTCAGCTCACTGGGACCAGCTTCTCCAATGCGACTTCCACATTCCCATCACTTTTGATTCTTTTTAACCATGGGATTTCTATGAGTGGAATGAAGACAAAGCCGTCTCCTTTCAATCCCTTCAGAACTCCATTATGGTTTAAATTGGTGTTGCCAGACATTTGTGATCCTTTTGTTTCTCCTTCCAAGGGATTGCCTGTCCGTGTGTTTTCCTCACTTTTGGGAGGGTGGAATGATGGGGGAGAGGCAGGGGCTCAGTGTGAAGTTTAGGCTGTTCTAGGGCATGGGGCATTCCTTCTGTCTCAGCCTCCCAAGCTGGTATTCCAAGTGTGTGTGTGCCACACTCGGCTCTCTGTTGTCTTTTAAAATACTTCTATTTAGAAATGCTTTTAAAGATAGAAATGCTTGAAGAATAAAAGGAGAAGCCAGGCATGATGGCTTCAGAGTGGCTGGAGTACATAGTTCTAGGCTAGCCTGGGCTACAGAGTATGACCCTGTCTCAAGACAAACAACCAACCTAGATAAGTAAGGAAAAGGATAGAACAGAGAATGCAGCTGCTCATTTTACTCAGATTTACTTGTGAATATTTGTATGTACACTGACATAGATAGTTTGTGCGTGTGCATACATGGTGTTTTGATATCCAAAACATCCTTAATTTTAGCATGGTCATGTTTTCCAGCTTTTCTCCTTATAGATTTTGAGAGCTGCAGAAATTATTCCTTCACTCCTAAATCATTAAGATTGCTCATCCCCGGGTCCTTCCAGAAATATAATGTTCTCTTTTACATTCAGTTAAAAATCCATACATTCTGTGCATAGTATGAGGTCAAGATCTATTTCTGCTTTTTCCCCCTAGAGATCAAAACACTTCCCTCCAATATTAAGTGAATCAGCCGTTCTTTCACATTGGTCTATAATTAGATTTCTTTTATGGGAGAATGAGAGCCGGATCATTGAGAGACGCATTCTGAAAAATGCATGTCTGGGCAATGCTGCTAGCAGACATGCTAGTTCTGTGCAGACAGCGCAGAACACACAAACACACACCTATGGGTTAGCCTAACACACACACAGGCAACTGGTGCAGCCAGGAGTTCAGGTCGTTGAAGGTACTGGGTACTGTAGGCCACTGCTGTGCAGAGGTAACTGTGTGTGTAAACACTGATCGACATAGAGAAGGCACAATCAGAGCAGGAGCAGGGCCCTGAGCAGGCTCGAAGAACTCAGGGCTAGAAGCCTCTAAGTCTCTCCTGGAGGATGTGGTGGAGAGCAGAGGCACGCTGCGCTACTCTGAACTGCACAAACACAGATATCCAGGCTACATGAAGGTTGGAGGAAGAATTTCCTACTTCACGATAAATCTGTTCTGGCTCTCTATAGCTTCATGCTTCATGAAATTTAATTTTTTTTTCCCTAACATTGTGACTCATTATAGCATTTAGCTTGAAATACAAACATATTGAAATAATTAGAATTTTTGGAGTTCGTTAAAGCCCTGAGTTCACCGCTCTATATTATATTACAGAATTTGGACCACACACACCCACATGTGTTTGTGCATGTATGCATATGTGTGTGTTCATGTATGTACACACATATATATATATGTGTTAATAAAAGTACTAAGACAGAGAAGAAATAATCACAAATACATAATAGATTATAGATGCATGATATTGTATATGTCTCTAATATATAGTGCAACAAAATACCTAATTTTATAATGACAAATATGCATTCAGACATTTATGGTATAAATGTGCATACTGACTTCACATAGAATCTGCATGTATTTATGGAGGATTACTGTACATATGCCATAGACATGTAGTAAGTGTATATTTATGTTCAAATAAAACATATATACTAGTGTGTGTTTAGTTTTTATTGATTCCAGTGGACACTTGGTGCAATAGTTGAGCTTATACACAGGATGGCGTTTCAAACAGAGCCCTGTCAAGTGTATCATAAATGTCTTCATAAATTTCTCCATATGTCTGTTTATCAATGGACTCCTGGTTTGGATAACTAGTTTCATTACCTGTTATCATACTTTCATGTAAAGATTGGTTTGAAGGTTTTATAGATTCTTTTCTGGGATTCTCTTATCATATATCAGTATGGCATATTACTCAATTTTATGAGACTAGTGTATTGTCTTTCAATATTACTCTAAAACTTTCTCCATGGACATTTTCTGTTAGTCTTTATTGACTATATTCTGGTAGACTTTTAATTGTTTGCTTTTGTTTTCATCCTGAAAGTGATATGGATCTTTTCAAGTACACTTTGCAATTAGTACATTTTTCCATAGTCTGTTTTTCAATTTTTAATGGTTTCAGCCACTTTGGTGACTTTTAAACTTTTAAAATTGTGTGTGTGTGTGTGTGTGTGTGTGTGTGTGTGTATGGGTATGGGTATGTGGGGGGGTATATGTATGTGTGTGTGTGTGTGGGTGGGTGGGTGTGTGTGTGTGTGTGTGTGTGTGTGTGTGTGTGTGTATGGGTATGGGTATGTGGGGGGGTATATGTATGGGTGTGTGTGTGTGTGTGTGTGTGTGTGTGTGTGTATGGGTATGGGTATGTGGGGGGTATATGTATGGGTGTGTGTGTGTGGGTGGGTGTGGGTGTGGGTGTGTACAGGTGTGGGGAGTATGAATAGGTAGGGCCAGCTTGTGCATGCCACAGCATGCTTGTGGAAGGTAACGGACAACATTCTGGAGTCAGTTTTCTTTCTCAAACTGTTGGCTCCGGGGATGGAACTCGAGCTGTCAGGCTTGTGAGGCACCTTCACTCTCTGCAGTGTCTCTCCAGCCATCTCACTGGCTTAAAATATCTACATGAATATTCCCTTGGATTTATACAACAAAATACAATAATTTTTGGTAAATGGTTTTACATCCTGTTTTCTATCAATTAGTAACCCACAAACAATGTGAATAACTTTTGACTTCTGGGTCCTTCCTTGAGATGTCATGATTCTTTCTTCTCCCTTGCTAATATTCATTCTTTAATAAAGACTGTGTCTTCTCTCTGGGCATATAATATAAAATTTCTGAATATTTCTATATGACTAAACACAGCTTAGACTCTAATGACAAATTGAGTTTAGATCTATATCCACATTCACTGGGATATGACACTGGGAATTTATTATCTGGTTGCCTTGGTGTAAAAATGTAATAACTGTCCTAAACAGAAAGCAATATACATAGGTGTTTGGTATATGGTACATGCAGCGAGTGTCTGAGCTCACTATCATAGCTTCATTTTCATTCTGTATACTTGTTGAAATTACAAAAAATCTTAAATATTATAAAAATTTGTCAAAATCAAGTACCAAGGATACATTTTCAGTAAAAATTAGACCAGATTACCAAACTAAAACAGCATTTTAGGGTTGTTTTTTATAAACATATATTTTTATGACCACAACACCATCATCAATTCAGAAAATTAATGTGTTTATTAGTACTTAAACCTAAACCATTTTCAAGCTTTCTTCATTACTACAAAATACTCTTTGTGGAAGAAAAAACTTTCAAATAACAATTACGACCTGTATTGCTGTCATTTCCTTTAAGTCACTTTAACTGGAAATAGTTTCCACCTCTTCTTATCAGCTGTAATATTGCCATGTTATTTTAATATTATAGACGAGTTTCCTCAAGAGTATTCATTTCAGTTTTTGAGGCCTTTCCTCATGAACAGTTTTGGCCTGTGAATCCTTGATGGGACTATAACATGACAGGCTTGGTTCTCCCAGCAGTCTCATCAGGTGTGTGTGATCTCAGCACATCTATTACCTATGCAGTTCATGAGGATTAAGAATGTCATGGAGATAACCTAGAACCCCTGCACAGATGTAGCCCATGGCAGCAGCTCAGTCTCCAAGTGGGTTCCCTAGTAAGGCAAACAGGGACTGTCTCTGACATGAACTGATTGGCCTGCTTTGATCACCTCCGCCTGAGGGGGAGCAGCCTTAACAGGCCACAGAGGAAGACAATGCAACCACTCCTGATGAGACCTGATAGACCAGGATCAGATGGAAGGGAAGGAGGACCTCCGCTATCAGTGGACTGGGGGAGGGGCATGGGTAGAAAAGAGGGAGAGAGGGTGAGATTGGGAGGGGAGAAGGAGGGAGCTACAGGTGGGCTACAAAGTGAATAAACTGCAATTAATAAAAATAAAATATATCTCAAAAAAAAGAGTGGCATCTGCTAGGAAAGCCACAGCAAGTGATTTTTTTTCTGTGACAGGTGACCTTGTACTATTTCGCATTAGCTTAATTTGAACCTCAGTTCCCTGAGTAGTTCTGAGCTAGCACTGGCCACAGGAGAACCTGAAGCAAGGTCAAGATGGCAGGAAATAAACAGTAGTCATGGTTGTGGTCCAAGGACCAGTGTGATTTTAGGATGCTACCTTAGCTAACAAATGTTCTCACAAATCTGCTTTCTTGTCGTGTTGTCGTGAGCTAACATCAGTACTTCCAACTCTTCTCTCTTCTGGGCCTGGTGCACACCTGGCCTTCTGATGGCCCCCATTCCATAAACATTGTATCTTCACCCTTCTCATGTTTGGACTCCCATTCTGCCTACCTATCCCATCTGTCATTACCTACCCCATACTTGTTCTTAAAACCTGGATTATTAGACTCCTCCTTGGCTTTGGAGCTGACCTTCTCAAGAGGGTAAAAGAAAAGGAAGAAAGTTTGTGTATGTGTAGGACAAAGAAGAAATCTGTTCAAGATGAGGTGTGCTAATATTCAATTAGTTAAAGCTGTAAATTGTAACATCTGGTGGTATATGGTCATCAAATGTTTCTCATAGTCAAACTCTGTTTTCATTGTGGATATTGACCCCAATGAGACATGGATGGCAATTGGACTGGTGGGTTCCAATTTGTCCTCTCCTCTCTTGGCAACCACATTTCTTTCCCTACTGCTTATGCTGCCTGACCGTGGCCAGTAAGAAAGGCAGGAGTAAAGACCAGATGGAAACTGCATATCAGAAACTGCACGGGCTCTTCATTAGGTTCTTTTGGTCCATATGAAATCTGCACCCCTGCTTTCCTCACCAAGGTCTCACTGATATCCAAAGAGAAAGAGTTCTCTCTGACAATTAATCTAGAAAACCATGAGTGTCGCTTTCTTCCCAAGCCTAAACCCTGAGGCTCGCCTCACAGGTTCTCTTTGTGCTTACAGTTCTGTGTTGGACACAGTTTTCCATAGAATTAGCAGGTTCGTTTATGTGATAAATTGCATTGGACATCACCAACTCCCACCAGCATCCCTGCTGCTCTGTAGTACACATCTCTCCATCAACCCCCTGAGCTGACACCCTGGGCCCAGCTTGCATCTCCTCTTGAGAGCCCTTCTTTCTTGGCTTTGTGTCTGACAGCCTCTGTCCGCCGAGTCTTCGCCATACTGAGGTGCTGGCCTTACTTCTAGAATGCTCCATCCCACAACTATTGTATCTTCACTCTGCTCAGGTTTAGACTCCCATTGTGGATACCATTACCTCTCACTACCTACCCCACACTTGCAGAAACCTGGACTATTCCTTGGCTTTAGAACTAAACTTTTCAAGAGGGAAAAAGAAAAGGAAGAAAATATGTATATTTATGTGACACCACATCTTCAATAGATTTCTTCTTAAACTAAAATTCAGTTGATCAAAGTTGTAAACGAGAACACCTGGCAGTATATGGTAACGTCGACTATTTCTCACATGCAAATAGTCGTTGCTTTTATTTGCTTTTGTGTTGGAATTAAATTAATTGAGGTAGAACAGATTAAAACTGCCCAAACAAGTCTCTCATGAATAAAATGGTTTGTTAAATTGTTCTCAATATGAGGATTCCATTTTTGTAAATTTAATGTACTTGATATATTGTATGCCCAAGAAGTGTATTTATACTTGAGTGGTCAAACTTTGGGGACATTCTAACAACTCTTATGAAACCAATAAATTAAACATATTTACAGAAGGCATGTTACCTTAAGAATTGCAATATTGCTTTTTATTTTTTTTAATTTATTTTTTATAAATTACAGTTTATTCACTTTGTATCCCTGCTGTAGCCCCCTCTCTCATTCCCTTCTTATCCCCCCTCCTTCTCTCATCTCCTCCCATGCCCCTCCCCAAGTCCACTGATAAGGGAGGTCCTCCTCTCCTTCCCTCTAATCCTAACCTATCAGTTCTCATCAGGACTGGCTACATTGTCTTCCTCTGTGGCCTGGTCAGGCTGCTCCCCGATCATGGGGAGGTGATCAAACAGCCAGCCACTGAGTTCATGTCAGAGACAGTCCCTAAGGTTGTAAAATCTCCCTGCACTTGAAACTTAAACATCTCCAGAAATGATACTGTAGATTTTCACATATGTTATAAACCTTCTAAAAGATAAAGGGTCCTGTTTATCTTATCGTGAATATAAAAATAGAAATAAAGAAAGTGTCCAGTCCTTGGCATCTATACATAGTTCTAAAGCTTCCTAGAATAATGACTGAACTAGCTAAGCTTTTAAAAGATCACATTTGAAATTAAGCACACCCGAATGATGGCCCTAAAGAGTTATCAACACTCCCCGTTCCACTGCAGCAACATTCACAACCACAATGTGGTGGGAACAACCCAGAGGAGCACTGACAAAGGAGCACTGACCGATGAATTGATATCAACACTAGCCACAGAAATCAGCCAGCCACAGTTGCCACCCAATTCACTTACAGAAGGCATCTAATAAAGTCATATACAGAAACAGGAAGAGCACACCATTATGATTGCCAGGGGCTTGGGTGAAGGGGACACTAATGAGGATTTGGGGTTGATTTTCATTAAACTGAGTGAATAAGCCCTCCAGATTGGCCTTTCAGCATAGCACCTACGGTCAACACTCACAAGGTATACGTTTAATGTTTTGTTTACTTCTCATAGTATTCTTATCATAGAAACATTTTTTTGTTTGCTAAGACTATGTCATATTCCTTCATCTTATATATAATGGTTGAAAATACTCAGGTGGCAACTAGTAAGGCTGTAAGAAGAAAAAGTTTCGACAATGACCCTAGTGGCACTAGGTTTACATGGAGTATCCAGCATTTATAAAGTACTGACAACAACAGCATCTGAAAAATTGTACCAATTCTGATCTGAACACAAATATGTTAACCCAGGATCCCAGGATCGACATAATCCTGGACTTCCTATCACTTACCATTTGGGTAGAATTGCATTGTATCCTTGCAGCCTTCCAGTCCTTTGGGGAAGCCTGAAACTTCTGACCTCTAAACAAAGGCATCAATAATATTGAGTTTTTCAACCTACACATTCCAAACTGTCTGTTTTTTAAAACAAACAAACAAGAGTTTAATTTTACTTGCTTGTCTAATTTTAAAGCTCTTATGGTTTAATGCTTGAACTTTAATTCATGGTTTATCCCATTTCAGATAAGAAGAGCAATGTCAACTTTGATTGTATGTACCGCAGTACAGAATAGAATATCTTTCTCTGTGGCTGCTTCAGAATATTAATCTATTTCTCTGTTCCATGTGTTTTGACTGTTCACATACATCACGTTCATATAAAGTTGTTCAGTTTGTTTTCTGATGAGTACTTACCATGACCATTTGTTCTAAAGGCATTATGTATTTACTAAGCATTAAAAATGTGAAAAGTTTAGAGAACTCAAAAAACTTGCAAACTGAATTCAATAACACATTAAAAAGATATGATCTTGATATCAACACTAGACACAGAAATATGTGAATGTTGAGCTATGATCAAGTTGGTTTCATTTCAGGAATTCAAGGATTGCTTAGAACACATCATGTAATAGAAGGAACACATATTATAGATAGAATCAAGGGGTGGCAAATAATAAAATTGATACAGTAAAGTGTTGGGCAAAATGCAACATTTCTTCATGATAAATGCCATGATAAAAAATTAGTAACATAAGAATAATCAAGCCTCATATAAAGTGCAAGCATGGCAAACCTATATTCTACCTTATGAATGTAGAGAACTGGAAAGCATGTCTTCCAAAATCAGGAATTATTCAAGATTCTTCCACATCACTACTGTTACTCACTACAGTAACTGAAATCTCAGCTAAAACAGTGGGTGAAAGGAAGGATTGAAAATGATACAAATCAGAAAAAAATTTCTGTGAGTGACACAATCATATATGGAAAGGACTCTAAGTGATCAACCGGAAGCCTCACAATCTGACAAACACTTCTAGCAATGCTGTAAGATGCAAGAGCAATATACAAATACCAATTAGATAGGCCAACAACAAAATGAATGAGAAAGAAAATCAATCCGATTCACAATAAAGCCACACCCCAATAAAACAACCCAAGAATAAAGCCAACAAAGATGTGAACAACTTATGATACGAGTTAGGGAGTGATAGAGCAAGAGAGTAGATGGGACGGCATATTGGCACATGGGCTGAGTAGTTGGTTGTCTTCACCCTAAGAGACGAAGAACATAAGCGCTGCTCAGTTCATAAGGCAGGAAACCGCGGCAGTCCAGTCTGATGATGAAGGCCTATGCAGCCGATGGTTGTCGGTCCACATTGGAAGGGCAAAGTGTATGCGTTCTAAAGTCAGCAAGGAACGTCATGAGCAAGCAGGATCGACAGGGGTCATCCACAAGATGACAACAGAGAAGATGAAGTTACCAGCACGACACAAACAGGCAAAAACCTTTTTCTTGGATTTCTTCTCTTCTCTTCTTTTATTGTTTTATAATTTATTTTTAATATTTTTGAGAAGTTTATTCATGCATATAATGTGTTTTTCACAGATCTACCTCCATTCCCTACCCCAAATTCTTCACTTATCCCTTCACAGTTCCCTCCAAATTTCATGTGTTTTGTTTTTATACCCACTGGACTCCACTTAGTGCTGCCAATGGGTGCATGGATATGGCACCATTTATTGGAACCATTTATTGGATCATGGGCAGTCTCTCGGGGCCTCTGACTTCTGCACTTATACAGTGGCACACAGGTACATGTATAGACACACACATTCATGTACTCACAAACACACTACATAAATGTAAAAGCATAAAAAACTTAAAGGATGAAATCATATAACTTATAGGATAACGGGTAGAACTGGAGATTGCTATGTCAAGCAAAATAAGCCATACTCAGATACCTTAAGATTTTTTTTTCTTTTCTATATGAAACCAGAGAAGATTAGTTGTGAAAGCAAGAGGGGACCTATTAAAAAATAATAAAGGGGGAAGTGGAGAAGCAAGGGGTGCTAGTGTGAACCACAGGGGTGAAAACAGTCAAGCTGCATTATATGTGTGTAGATGCACATATGTCAATGCATATGAAAATATCATAATGAACCTTGTTTTGTATAATTAATCTGTAGTAGTATAAACTATTTTTAAGTGTCAGTTGTGATTCTCACATATTGAACATTGCACTATTTCATATACTCCCATCCCTTATCAAGATGCTGTATGCAATTGATACCTGCTGGCAACGAAAAAAAATCAGTTTTCTCCAGTGAATATATCTGCCACAACCCAGGGCGGGCTTCCTGCCCAGAAATAGTTGGTCAACACAAAATGAACTCTAAGTTTTGTGTTGCATGTGTGAGTTGGGGGGAGTGTTTTTTGTTTTGTTTTGCTTTGCTTGTTTTAGCATTTTCTTGTCATATCTTATTTCATTTTTAACATGACAAATGCTGGACGCTCTCAAATGCTGTTTTTTATTCTAACTTCATTTTTTTATTACGTTTGTCTTTTTGGCTCCCTTTTGCTTTCTTGTCCAATAAGCACTATCGTTTAGTTCAAAGAACACCATTTCTCTGTGCAAAAGCTAATGCAGAAGTCAATCCCATCTACTTTCTGAAGTCTTTCTCTCTCTCTCTCTCTCTCTCTCTCTCTCTCTGTATTCTATGGCATTCACAGCTGTCTCCAGGTTATTTGACTTTGGGTCAAGTACTTTAATACTGTATTTAAATTTCCCCTTCATAGTTAAAAGTACAATAATTATATATAAATCCTCGGGTTATAGTAACAAATTAATACATGTAAAGATATTAGAATAGTTATTTGTAGAAAGCATGCCTCTTCTCTTAGCAACTATCACTTTATTGTTTAAACTTTTGACTGTGTCATTATTACATCTCCTTGATCTTGAATCATGTATATCTTTATTTTAGATATCAATATTGTTCTCAGATTCAGCTACAAAATTAATTTAATCTGTACTTTTTATTGCAATAATACATTATTACAGCAACTCATCTTTTCTTTCACAGTAGATTATTCTCAGTTCTTTGCTTTATTTGCTAGCGTGGCCAATGTTGCCTTTGCTCACCTACTTTATGCCAACTCCTCCCACGCAGTGAATTTCTTATTTTACCCACCCTTATGATCTGGAACCAGGCCAACTCATGGTATCAGATTCTCTCAGTCATAGCGACACCCAGGATATAATATAACCAGTTATCAAGCTCAGAGCACAACTTTTTTTAGGCCCAGGCCGGAAGGCCGTACTTCAGAGATGGAGAGCTGGGTCAGCGGTTAAGAGCACAGGCTGCTCTTATGCAGGACCAAGGTTTGTTTTCCAGAACCCAACTGGCAGCTCACCATCTTCTGAAACTCCATTTCCAGGGGACCTGGCATCCTCTTCTGGTCTCCAAGCACAGGAGAATGCCTGTGGTACATAGACGTATGTGCAAGCAAAACATTTATGCACATTAAATGACAATAATAAATAATGATAACAGTAAGTTTTTAAGATTTATTTATGTATTATATATATATATGTATGTATATATGAATACCTTGTCTTCATGTACCCCATAAGACAGTATCAGATAGTTGAGCTGCCATATTGGATGCTGGGAATTGGACTCAGGATCTTTGGAAGAGCAATGAGATGGCTCTTTCTCCATCCCCCCACCCCACCCCCAGTAATTATTTTTAAAGTAAACTACACTTGGTCCCTTGACTTGGGATTTCCTAAAATCAAAGCTGCAGATAGCAGTTAATCCTACCTTTTCTGCCTAGATTTTTGGTGTCAAATTGTAAGGATGACTTTTGTTTTGATTTAGAGTGTATTTTATTCCTCTTCCTCTATCTTTTCATCTTTTTATCTTTCTCCTTTATCTTTTTTATCTATTGTTTTCTGGGCAACCATGCTATTGCATATAAGTGAACATTAAGAGACACTCTGAAGGAGTCTGTTCTGGGAGTCAAACTCAGGTCATAAGGTTTGCTGGCAAATCCCTTTATCGACCAAGCCATTTTGCCAGCCCTCATCTCTACCTTCCTTCAGGAAACAAACCCTCAGCTTTCACTCTCTCCATTAAGCATCTCTTCACTACCAACATTTTCTTTTCTTGTTTCTTTTACCAAAATATGTTCTCTTCTCTTTCCTCTTGGGCATGCCAGACTAGTTCCTCTGAGATTATGTTTCTGTCTGCCACTGGTTGTACTTGAAGGCAAGAAGGCCGCTGACGCTTGACCTTCCCAACCTAATTTAGTTCTGTTTCTTTTGTTTGCAATCAACATTCTGTATCTGCGGTTTATTCTTTTTAGATTAAAACCAAATGTGGATTTAAAATACTCAAAAAAAACTCTATTAAGCATATGCCAATTATTATTGCTATTTTCCCCTCAACAATAGCGTATAGCAACAACAACCTTATTATTTTACTATCTGTTACTATTTAACAATCACTGACACGCCCTCCACTGTATCGAGTATTACAAGAATCCAGGAAAGACACCAAGTACAGAATGCATCCCTGCAGGTGCCACATAAGCCCTGAATCCATTTATGTTAAGCACAACATGTCGTCAACATCATGGGCTTTCTTATCCACAAGTGTCCTGAAAATCATTCCTTTGGGATTGCAAGGGGCAAGAGTAATTTGATTGTGTTGTCTGTTTAAAAATTGTCATGCATGGCCAGTATTTATGTTGCTTCTTTGACGTAAAATTGGTTTGTGCACCAAGGCTCACACATGCACACACTGTGTGTGTACATAGCCCCAAACACTGGGTGCTACACTAGCCTCAGACTAGCAAACACCATGGGATATAAATGCAACCCTAACAAATCAGGCCTATATTGCCTCATGGGGTTTATGTCTTATAGAAATACATGCAAAGTCTTATAAAATTATTTGCAAAGAGAACTCACATCTGTGATGACAGTCAGCTCATTGGTGGACCCTCGTCCTGAGGAACACCACAAAAGCTAATGACTTTTCTTAAGCCCCAAAAGGTTATGCTTCATTTTATGAATCCTAGCTCTCACTAATTTTGACCCTAATTTGCTATTAATATGATCTATTTTGTCTTCAAAGTTTTAAAGATACAACATGTTACATTATTATTTTCAAGAAGAAAATAATAGTGGCCAAACAGCAATGTTTTCAAATGAGTAAATCCTGTTTGCAAACCATAGTCCCAGCTGTCAGACAAAAGCTAGAAAATGTACTGTGATGGCTAAAACTACTTAGCCTTTAATAATGCTTTCATGATGCTTAAACAATAGCAGAGTGCCGACAGGGAACAATAGTATTGGAGATTCTAGTCAATAAGGATGCATACCAAAGCAAAAATTGTGAAGAAATCCCCTTTTACATCATTTTCTGATTATTTATTTCTATCATAGAAAAGAGGTTGGAAATAATTTTTGTAGTGCAGCTTGGGTCCCATGAGTATTGATTCTTCTCTCAAACATCACTCTTCACTAAGAACATGTAGTTTTGAGTTATCCCAGATCTCACTACAGAGAGGTTTCTTGAAGGAATGAGACAGTACACTAAAATGGCCAGAATGTGATGCCTCTGTGAAAGATAGGAAAAATCAGAAGAGTTCTCTACTATAGTCTTTTGGGAACACTGTGGGGTTTTCTTATTGAGCACAGCATTTCAAGTTCAGTCTTGACAGAAATAGAAACAGACAAGAACAAAGGTCCTATGGGAAAGGGAAGTAGTTTCTCCATGCTGGTGAAGAGGACACACACTTTGTTCCTGAAGACAATCCTAAAGCTGATCTCACACAGTAAGCTCCTTTTACTATGGTCTCTCTTTCCTCTCCTTTCCTCCCCTCTCCTCTCTTCTCTTCCCTATCTCTCTTCTTCTTCTTCTTCTTCTTCTTCTTCTTCTTCTTCTTCTTCTTCTTCTTCTTCTTCTTCTTCTTCTTCTTCTTCTTCTTCTCCTTCTTCTTCTTCTTCTTCTTCTTCTTCTTCTTCTTCTTCTTCTTCTTCTTCTTCTTCTTCCTCTCCTCCTCCTCCTCCTCCTCCTCCTCTTCTTCTTTTTCTTCTTCTTCCTCTTCTTCTCACCCACACACTTTTCAGTATGGGAAGGAAGACACATAGGTCAAAAAGAAGGAGCTAATGGCCCTCTTATTATACAGGCCTAAGCTGGAAAAGTACCAAAAACATTACAATTTTCTTCAGTAACTGAAGTGTCAATCATATAAAGGCAGTCTGGTTAAATAATTACACTTCTCTGTAATCAAAAAGAAGAAGGAGGGAAGAAAAAGGAAGAAGAGGAGAAGGAGGAAGAGGAAGAAGAAACAAAACAAACCTATACTATTTGTAACATTGGAATCTGAATGTTCCATGGCTTTTGAAGCAGTACCTATTCAGCACAGTGAGGCTGATGGGAACACTCACTTCATACAATGGCTGTAGGAATCCAGAGAGTTTGCATCAAAACACCGGCTTAAACAGCACACTTGCTGTTAAGTCTTACTGAAAGTACTCATTGTCAAATTACTTTGGTGTTTTTTTTTCTGTCCTACCTTTTTTTGCATACTCAATTGGAGACGTTAAGAGGACAGGAAATAGCAACATGCTATGGAAATAGAAAATTTCAATGACCCTTTCATCGTCTCCATCATCTAGGAAGCAAAAAAGGCAAGTGCACCTCAGTAACTATGCAAGTGCCTTACCCGGTGACAAAGAGAAGCCTTCCTATTATTCTCCAGGATGGAAATATCACCACAAAAGCTAACAGCCTGGACCTGCTAGGCCAGTTTATCTCCTCAGCCTTCTGTTCAATAATTCAGTTCCTTAAAATCTTGCTTTTTTTTTTCTATTCAAATTTCTAGGAATCAGTAGATACATAGACCTGTTAGAAAAAATTACTGCATTCAGTTAAATAATTTTTCTTCAAAGTGACTTGCTTTCTGATGATGCTTTCATGGATATTCATTTTCTAAGATTATGATCAATATTTTCATAAGTACTGTGATTCTTGTTGTATGGAGACAAAGAGATGGAATATATACAAAATAGTAATGCTCTATGACTGCAAAAGCAATCTTGATACCACATCAGGACTAATGGTTACAGGTATTATGGCTCTGAGTTTGGTGTAGCCTAGGCTTTATATGAAACCTGAAAATGTGAATTCAATCACCATAATTTTCTGATCTGTCCTGTTTCCCAATATTCCATCAGTTCACGTCACATCTTAGCATTTGTCTCTTACAATCATAAATTGTCTAGTTAGCTGAACTCTGGTTTGAATTGGTCAGATTCTTAGGTTCCAGTTGGCTAGAAGCAAGCACCCATCGTTTCATTAGATTTTTCAGTCCAGCTACTTAAAACAAACAGACAGACAGACAGACAAACAAACAGTATCTTCCTCATCAATATAACATGGATGTCCTCATAAAACAGCCATATTGGGAAAACTTTGGTCTGACAACGCATTAGATGACTCGCTTCACTGTCCCAGGAATTAGTACACTTTTATGAAAGCCAGTTATCCCAACATCCCCAAATATGGAGCAAACACCTACACATTAAGTTCTATGATGATGATCATTTTTCTTTTCTATTGTTTTTTGTTAATCTTTTTTTTTTTTTTTTTTTTGAGGCTGATGGTAAGAACCACAGGATAGCCAGATTATTTTGGTCTTTTTGTTGAGAAAAATACACCATAACATTTAGTCATGGTTTGAAATACCTATTGAAACTGGGTTAGTCAATGTTTGTAGAATTCAGTTCTCATGCAGAAAGAGCTAATCATGCTTGAAAGAGTGAGTAAAATCAGTGTCCTACAAGTGTGTTGTATGCCTGATGGATAGAAGAAATGGACACTTTACACTTCTAGGTCAGTGAATGAAACAGAAATGTGGATAACAAAATTGGAAAATAAAAATTTTGTCTTACCAATCTCAGTGTGTGTAATTTTGGTTGCTTTACGGTCATTGGATCAGCAAGAAATTTTCAAGTCATCATTTCCCTTAAAATAGCTCACAGTGTGGATGCTAAGTTATTTATGCCCATGTAAGAACTTACCACACAAAGAACAGCCATCTACACTCCATTCAATTGAATGCTTCTGCGTTCATTTGCAGGGAATACAGCTGACTCTTTTACTCATGTGCTTAAGCTTTGTTTTACCCAGGAAGTATGTCAGCAAACTATGGACTAGAGCATCATAACACACACATATATTTTTTTTAATTTTTGGATTTATAGCCACGTTAATAAAATACTTACTTTATCATGGGGCTAAACAATCTGTATGAAAACAGAGTATCTGATGCCAAAAATAAAGAGAATGTATGGATCTGTCACCTGAATATGTGGACTTTATGTACATATATCTGAAAATATTATGTATGGGGCAACAGATTTGTGTGTGTGGTAAAACTAAGAAAACTTATTTGGTACCATGAACATAGTATGAGGAGAAGTCTCTAAAGCAAATGAATTACTCAACATTCCTTCACTCTTCTAAATACTATTTTTTTTCTTCTTACTACTATCCCCTTTTAAATTTAATGCTTTTATTTTCAATTGACACAAAATTAATATATTTACAATGTGAAACATGATGTTAATTCATATCATGTATTGTGTCCATTCATTCATTGTGGGATAACAAATCAAGTTAATTGACATATAACATATTCATATCCCCACTTAGTACTATTTTTGAAATGGAACACTTATATTCTAACTTTTTAAAAGCCACTTTAAAAAATAGGGCTGTTTTTATTTGTGTGTGTCTGTATGTGTTTTGAACATGTGACTGCTGGTACTATGGAGGCCAGAAGACGGCATCAGAACTTAAATTACAGGTAATTATGAGCTACTCAAAGCTGAATCAAACCCAGGTTATTTGAACAAGCAGTATGCACTCCTAATGCCACTCCATCTCTCCACCCTCTATTACCCATTTTTATCTTTGTTATTAACTACAGTCATTATTTGTGTGGTAGCTCTCCACAAATCTTTGTGCATTTAGTCATCTGGCCAAGTCTCACACCTCTAGCTCCTGGCAGCCACTGTTTCCCTCTGTGCTACTGTGTTCTACTCTTTTCACTCACAAGTCAGTGAGAGCCTCCTCAGCTCCTTATTGGATTCACATGACTTATTTTAGATAGCAGCTTTTACCTGCAGCACGCCGGCTGATGCTGAAGTGGAACCATACTATTTCTCTTTGCTGGGATGTGCAAAGCAGCTGACAGGAAAAGCCATCTATCTATCCTAGGGAAAACACCAGTCGCTTTCATTTCTACGTGTGCTCTGCCTCCGTTATTCAGATGTAAGACTCTCTCAGCTCTGATAGTTTGAGTTGTTCCAGTTTGCCCCACTCTGATCTAAGAGGATCATCCTAAATGCACCTCCAAAATTTGGCTGCTACATTTAATCCCCGTGATTCACCTTCCTGCTACAGGGCACCAGTTTGGTGACCAGCTCATCTTTCCTGTGAGCAAGTTGAGACATTGGCCATACCCAAACATACCCAAAGTGCAAAACATTTCTGCTGAGTCAAGTTCAGAAGGGGGCATGCTTTATTTTACTACACTATTTAGAGGAAATAGATACCCTAGGCAAATGCAAGTTAATAGGTTGAAAGCAAGAAGGATAATACAAACCTCCTAGATAAGCCAGACAGGCAGTTTCAAATATAAATTTCTAGACACCTAGATGCCTGGAGGGATCATTATTCTGAACAAATCTTTAGATTTTATTTTCAGCAATTGAATTGCACCACAGATCTGAGCTGTTTCTAGAGACAGCTAGGGTTTTATTTTCAATAACTGCTATTGCCTGATCTAGAAAAATATATTTTAATTTCACTTCTAATTATAGTTAGGAGAACAAGTCACACACAAGAAAACTGATTTTTTTTTTTGTATGTTTCTGTGTATTTACTAGTAGAGACTGGATCTTGGGATTTCTGTATGCTATACAGTTGTGTATGTGTGTGGGAGCGGGCTTATTCTCAGCCCCAAACTCCTAAAATAACAATTCAAAGGACTTAAAATATGTAGCCAATGTAGCTAGGCTCTTCTATGATGAGCTCATAACTTAATATAACCCATTTATACTAATCTACATTCTGCCATGTGACTGTTTACCTGTGCTCCGGTACTATGAATTTGTCTGCCTCACATCTTGCTGGGGTGAATCTCCTACCTTGCTCTATCCCAGAATCCTTTCTGCCTTCCAGATGTTTTACCTCCTATTTACTATTTCCTGCCATCAGATTTATTATTGACAGGTGAAGTTTCCAGACAGACACAAGATATTCTCTGTACACTATACAAGGCACTTGACTGTCTATGTTCTCATGATATCTCTCATTTTTCTTTCAAGGCAGGGTCTTACCAAGTTACCTGGGCTGCCTTTGAATTTATACTATAGCCCAGGGAATCCTTGAAATACTACCTCAACCTCCAGAGTACATAGATGAGCTTTCAGGCTTACAACACCAGGTCCAATAGGATGATTTAACTTCTAAAACCTATTTCTTTACATTTGTTCTATGTAGAAACAGATGGGTCTTGACTTACAATATTTGGAGCTAAGAAAAATTTTTAACTTTATGACTATGTAAAAATGATGCATTTTTATTGGAACTTCCACTTGAAATCATGAATTTGTTTTCCTCAGGATGGAGGTAACTGGTATATCCTATCCTGAAACTATAAGCCCAGTGATGATTGCACCCGGGTAGCCGCATGCCCATTAGGGGCACAAGCAGAATTCTTAAATATCAAGCAGAAACCTTATGAAATTCATCACATCAAAGCTCAAATTTAAGGCTCAGCCAGGTGGTGATGGCATACACCTTTAGGCTCAGAAATCAGGAGGCAGAGGGAGACAGGTCTTTGTGAGTTCAAGGCCAGCCTAGTCTACAGAGTTAGTTCCAGGACAGTCGGAGCTAACCACACACACACACACACACACACACACACACACACACACACACACACACCTATCTTGAAACAAAACAAAAACAAAAAAACTGAAATTTAAGACTCAATAAATAGTGTAAGAAAGCGACGAGAATTCATTTACTCGTGTGGTACCTTATTTGCTTGTTCATTCTGTCGTTCATAGATTACTAACTTAGTTCTTAGTGCCAGGCACAGTTATTATAGCCATACCACTTAGGCCTCTTTAAGGGACAATGATGGTTGACAACAGGAAGGTCATTACAGGATGACTGGAATATGGAAATGAAGAAGGTCCAGAAAAATAGTCAGGAGTCTTCAGCTAACTTTCTAGGCTTAGGGAAAGATCACTTAAGGTCTGCTCTGACAAGTCTAGAAATGTCAGAGAAACTGACGGATGAAGTCAACATTTCCTCTGGACTTGGGAAATAAGTGCAAGAGGCAAGCAGGTCAGCTCTTCTTTGTAGGAGCTAAGGATAAAAAAGGGAGGGAGAAAGGAGTGAGCAGGATGTAGCCCAGTCTTTGAGTTTACACACCTAAATCCCTTGGATCAAGACCTGATCACAGCCGATTAGAAGTTGCTAGGTGGAGTGGAGGCTGCATTCCTTTTTTTGAGTACTGTTGCCTGGGTCTCTTGAGAACGCTGATTTACAGGAGGAAGAACACAGGGAGGAGACCACGCCACACACCATCCTGCAACCTCAGCCTACAAGGCGTGTATGCTCGGCTCTCACGTGTCCAAACTTGACCTTTTGCCCAACAGGAACCCGAGTTGTGGCCAGACCCCCTATTGGCATCAAGGAATAAATTCTCTCAAACCAATCTTGCTTATGTGGCCTTGGTATCTATTTTAAGCTACTGTCTCTGTGTAGCATCCCTCAGACGATAAGCCATACTTGGCTAATTTTGAACAGAGAAGTGCTTATAATAGCCATTTATAACTCTATGCTGTTTTAATTAGCCAGCATGGGCAGGGCTGCAGGCATAGATCACATTGCTTTAAAGATTTGAGAATGTTAATAGTACAGCATATCATTTTAATTGTTACTGATTTCATACTGTATCTCAAAGAACCAGAGAAGTGGCACAAAGTGACCCAGGGGTCAACCAGTATTAGTAAAGTGATAGTTCTCATGATCAAGTAAAGATTTTCTTTTTTTTTTTTTTTTTCCAGTTTGGGTTTCTAAAGGCTGGAGACCTCAAATTGAGTTCTGAGATGTGAAAGCTAGTAGCCGGTCATGTGCTAATCTACAATGGTGAATGCCTAGGGTGAGTGTAACAAGGACACAGACTACAAAGAGGAAATAGCTAGGAAAAAAATCATTATTTTGCTCAAATCTTATAATCATATTTTAGATATATCTTATTAAATATAAGACACTCTTAAATTAATTTGACCTGGTTTTTGTCTTTTATTTATTTCTCTTTATACTGTAGTTATCAGAAACTTCACACTCTATATTTGACCCAGAGTTGTGGCCCTCACTTTATTTCTCTTAAATAATACTGAGCTAGATTAAAAGCAAAGAAAAAAATCTCTGCCCACAAGAAAAGCTCATTGAAGATTTCTTTCTTCTTTTTTATCTTTATGGGTTTTGTGGCAAATGACTGTCAGTCTCTTATATGTAATATATATGTGATAGACACCTGTGAGGCTATAAACATATATATGAATAGGCACATTCATATTTCAGATCCAAAGTGCTATACACATAATCCAAAATTATAAAAGCCACCGTGTTCCAAAATCAGATAACAAATGAGAAATTCCACCAGTGAAAGTTCATGTCCGGGTTTATTTAAAAGGCTATATCTTTAAGATACACGTAAGGATGAAGTATAAACAAATTCATGTTCATATTTACACTCCTAAAGATCTCATTAGGTGTAGGCAAATATTCCAACATCTGGAAAACTAAAATCCTAATCTGAACTACTTTTTGTCTTTAGCCATTCAGTTAAGGGGTGCTAAACCAATATGGTATGTGGAAGAGATAATAAGAACTAAATTAACCATAGCAACAATAACAATAATAATAAACTAAAAAAAAAAAAAAAACACCCAGCAAAGAACAGGTGATTTCATGTAAGAAAGCAGGACATATATCAAACATCCCTACCAAATTGTCTTTGGATAACAGAATCGATTCCTTCCAACATGTAGCTTGATTCTAGGCACCATGTTTGCAGGTAACATTCACACACATGCAGCTACAGCACCATCATTTAAGTGCATGCGAATGCATCATCAATGCTATCTTCTCGGCTAGGAATCAGTGCTTTGCATTTTCAGGTGTGCTCTCTCCAAAGGATAGTTAAGTATCTGGGACTAATAAGAAACCTTAGATTGCTCAAGGCTGACCTGAAATGAACTTCTTCAAAAAATTCAAAATGTTTAGAGGAGAGGTGTATGGTTTTCAGTGGGAAAATCTCTGGTTTTTAAAACTAAGGGTAAGAGAATTTTTTTTTTTTAATCGCAAGTTCACAAGATCTTCTTACACATCAAAGTTTGGAAGTTTGGAGAGAGGTAGAGTAATAGGGAAGAAACCTAAGGTGCGGGATGCAGAAAAATCCCTGAGCCAGGGAACCGAGGAGCTAAGAACTCCTCCCACCTTCTCCACAGCCACACCTCCCCCACCATCAAGTTGCTGCTTGCTGGAAAGGTTCTTTGTGTCAGTAGAGCCTTGGAACCTGTTGTGAAGGTTCTAGACAATCTACCACAAAGCCCAGAAAGCACACACGAGTTTTCTTCTATGCTATTGCATTTATAATTCCAACCTTTTGTGAATGTCACCTGTGTCCTTTCAGCCTCTTCTGTACGTGTATTTGTCAATGTTTGTGAATGTAATGTTAGAGCCAGATATTTGAATGGAAAAGACTCCCTCCTTTGATGAGAAGTTATTCAGGAGCCTGATTCTAACACAGCATTTGAAGATATTTTGCATGAATTCTTGGCATTTGAACTTTCCTGTCAGCATTTCCAAGAAACCCTTCATAGTCATGGCTTTTAAAAGCAAGATTTCCTAATTTTGGTCTATCCTGCCTCTCCTCTAGGTGTGGCTCTGGGTGGAGAGAGAGAAAGCACACCCTTGTTGAACACCTGCCCATAACTCCAGCTTCAGGGAAGCCAATGCCCTTCTTGTTCCTATTACACCCAAACACACATGGCATGTTCATATACACACATGCACACGGGCACACACTTGAAAATAAAAGAAATCATTGAGAACATTTTTGTTGAATGTGTACTACATGCCAGGTACTGTACTAAGGACAACGCATCTAATTTTAACTCTCCTCAGGGGCCTGAGAGATAGCGCTATACCATTTTATGAATTAGGGTTTATGAGCTGAGCTAGGATGTACAAGGCAGTGGTGTGACTGAGCCCTGAAACTGACAAGCTCCAATCAGATTTGATTTCTTTTGCATCAAACGTTCTTCCCTGGGCATTTTAATTCAGACTGTGTAAATGGAGATTGTGTGAACCAGAAGCAACTCTATCCAAACTTCCAGAGGAGCCAAAGACAGTGTCTGCCTCTTCCCAACTTTTAAAGCTTGATTTAAGTGATCTTTCTGTGTTCTGATGAGTGTGTGTGTGGTGGTGGTGGTGGGGCTCTAAATCAGAGATGTAGAGACATTCAACAGTAGAAAGGTTGTTCATCTGGTTTGTGTGAGCAGCTGACTGATGGGATTAGGGGGGTGTCTTCTGTCTACCTAGCTATAGGCCATATGCACAGTCCTTTGATGGGGCTCTCGCTAAGTGAGATGAGCCTGTAAAGAAAAAAGATCACAAACAAACAATGGAGACTAAGTAAACACTGAATTACCCTCATTTACATTTTTCATATAAAGTGTGGGTTGAAGGTGTGAGTATGTGGATACATTGGGTTAAAGAGAGAATTATTAAAATTAATTAAATCTCTTTCTACTTTATGTTTTAACTCAGCCTCCAGGAAACTTTGAGGTTCATATTTTTCCCCCTATTGGCTAGTGCTGGTATAGACCAAGATAAAAGTCAGATGACTGTGACAGAAAGCAATGCCAGACTAATGTCTTAAACTCACAAAACAAGTGTTTATTTTCTCCTATGTGGAAAGCACTCTGCAAGGCATGGGAACAGAAAGATGAAAAGAAAAAGTCATCAAAGGGAACCAGCCATATGAGTCATGGGGGAGGAAGTGATGAAACAGGAGGGTGGAAGCAATGAAACACAGGACTTGGCAGCCTTCCCCTTCCGAGTTGTCACACTGAAACCTGCTTAGTTATAGTGACTGTCTGACAGTTCAGCCAGCCCACACTACCATAGCTCCTAGATACAGGGTGATGTCAACCAGAGACACCCAAACACTCCTGGCTGTGATGCCATTTGGACCAAAGTTTCGTGTGCATCTGCAAACTGAACTCCAGGGCTTGTTTTAATCAAGAGCAATGTTGGGAACACACTTCCCAGTTTGATCTCCTTACTACCCTAGAACTTTCCATCCTAGACCAGGAAGAATTTTACTGCTGTGAAGAGAAATGGCTTTTGACCTCAGACCCTTTCTCTGCCTCTCTCGTTTTTTGGAAAGCAGAACAATGGAGCACGGGAGCAGTTTGGTATTTGACCGAATCCTTCCCAATTATCATGCATGTGTATATAATAAAATTAATTCTGTGTCTGTGCATCAGGGCCTGCGGCAAGAGGCGTACAATCAGTTTTGTATGTATAATACATCACAGAGCTGTTCATGAATAATACAAATGCATTGAGCAGATACTAGTGAGAGAGGATGTTTGTCTTTGCATGGAATCGAAGTGAGCATGTAATATTGTGATAATATATATTTGATGAATTCAGGTCTGACTTGTCTTTGCCATACTCTGCTAATTCCCCGACAAGGCTTGCCACAATAATTGAGTTTCCAATAACATTATGATTATTTCCACATGATAATTTAATTGTGGGTATTTTTTAATATTGTAATATTGTAGATTTGTGATTATTATGCATTTGCATGCAGATTTTCATGGTGACTTGGAGCACATCTCTACATTTATAACTTAATTTTATATATTATTGCATATATATTTGGGGATGAACTCATTAATGCAAATAAAAAAATGGAGGTCTGTTTAGTCATTCAGCTTTCATTATAAATGGCTGAGAGCCTTGCTCATTTTTTATAACAGTCTTAACAATACTGTGACTAAACCAAACAGAACCTTAATTCAAGAATGGATTCATTAAAAATAATGGTAATAGCTATGATAATTACAAATTGTAGCATATTTGTTCTACCTAATTGCTATATAAGATACTATATATTATTCTTTACAGAATGCAAAAGTTCCATGTGTGGATTCCATTGACTGTGTCCTCCTAGCTACTTGAGTTGAAGGAGGCAGAGATGGTGACTCAGAAATGAATCCCTGGTAAGTAATCAAATACTTGAAAGACAAAATCTTAGTGATATTCATAGTGTACATCCTGAGAACCAGAAATACATGTCCTGATAAAGAAATCTGAGTCCCTCCAAAGGTTCAAATTAGAATTTAGGGTAGAAAAACAGAGATAACTTTTTTAAAAACTGATAGTGGAGAGGTGTATTGTAAAATAACTCCTTGGGAAGACAATCTGAAAAAAAAAAAGTTCTCAAATGTAATTTTAAAGGTATATACATCTAAAATCAGTGAATATGAAACAATCATGCACTAATGTTTTAAAGGGATGGAAGCAATATGAAAAGCAGAAGATTTTTCGAAATTTGAAAGATGGAAATCTAAAGTCATTTCAGGATCCCAAGAAACACAGAAGAGAAACATTGACAGCAGACCCAAATAATTTTGCTTTTTCTTTTATATAATATTAATTTGAAACTTCAAGAGAAGCAGAAGTTACTTTCAGTGAAACTAATTTTACTTTTATTCAGTTTTAGCTATCTATTTAAATTGAGAAAAAAGAATTTAAACTATCGTTGACACAATGGCAGAATCAGAACTGACTAAATCAACCTTGTCAGGACAAGGATAAAGTATTAAGCACAATTTAGACTTTTTTATTGTAATATTAATTTTATCCCAACTTACCAAAATCCAGATAATTGGCAACACTATGCAAAGTTTGACATTAATTTATTTTAATCATTCCTTGGTATTTAAATTCTTCAGGCATCTGAAAATTGATGCTAAGCGAAATCATGGGTGAATCAAGGTTTCCAAGACAGTACCTGCCAGAAAGACCCACAAGGCTGAATGAAAGCAGTTTGATATGGAAAGTTTGGCAGGATGCAGCAGGGATAAGCCAGGAATCCCCCAAATCGAGGAATCTCAGTTGAGTAGTCTTGGGGTTGGACATACCTCAACGTCAAGGTTCTTCTCTATCAAATTCAAGTCCCTGGGCTTGGACCCCCAACACCGTAGGAAAAAGGCAAGAACTCTCTTGGATGTTCTCCCAGTGTACAGTTATGAAGGATGAAGAAGCAAAGGTGGGGTGTGTTCAGAGGTTTAACAAGGCCACCATCATTAATAAAGAAGATATCTTTAAAACTAGTTTAAGTGTTTATGAGAGTTCTTAGTTTTCTTTTCAGTGGCTATGAGAAAATATACTGACAAAGGGAGCTTGAAGGGAGAGAGGATTTGTAAGGCTCATAATTCCAGACCACAGCCCATTATTATGAGGAAATCAAGGCAGCAACTGTCACGTCCACAGTTCGTGGCGGGTAGAGAGTTGGCTCACTGCTCAGCTCACTTTCCTCGCTCTTCAGTGCTCAAACCCCGGGAATGCAGCTGCCCGCAGTGAACTGGGTCTTCCCAAATCAGTGAATCTAAGGATGACATCCACTACAGAAATGCCCACAAACAATTCTGCTTTAGGAAATGCTCCCTTTGCCCCACTGAAGCGAAGGAAGAGGATTCAAGATTGTATCAAATTGACAACTAAAGCCAGTTATCACACACTGCTCCCATCAAACTGGGCGCAGTAGAGCTTACAGAATTGTGGTAAGAATTAGAGCTAAGAATTCTGAAGGCAAACGGTTCAAGGCTTGGTGTTGGAAGGACAACATAAGTATAAATAATATTAGCTAGCTATTATAGTATATTATATAACTAATGTAATAGTATATTTGTATATGTTTAGTATATTTAATAGTAGCTAACTGAATGCCTGCAAAGATGCTGTACTTTTTTTTTCTGAGTAGGCAGATTACTTAAGGACAAAGGAAGAAACAGAGCATAATGCTGACTACATGTATTCTCAAGGTCTTGCAGGTCTTTGGATGTAGAGCATGGTTCAGGCCTTAAAGCCAGACACTTGCTTCTGAAGCTCTCTAAATTTAAAAAAAAAAAGACTAAAAAAAGACTACAGTATTAACTGTATGATAGAACTGCCTCTACTCTTCTATCACAAATATGTAATGTGCACCCCTATGCTGGTCATGAATTG
Source organism: Meriones unguiculatus (assembly GCF_030254825.1). NCBI lineage: Eukaryota > Metazoa > Chordata > Mammalia > Rodentia > Muridae > Meriones > Meriones unguiculatus. Next base: position 55,283,930 of record NC_083366.1, on the reverse strand, counting down.
ACTTAGGGTTAACCAAAACTTGAGATTTAAAATGAAGTTAGGTATCAGGCTCAATTTTTCTTGGTGAATAGTTCTCCAGGGATGGTGTTGGAACCACTGGTACTACTTGAAAACTTGTAAGAAATATAAGTCTTTTGCTCTCCTCTCAGAGACTTAGGACTCCCGTTGACTTAGGAACTATAAATTGCTGGCCAAATTGTTTGGATTAAGAAACTCTGGTCTTGATCTTGAGGCAGCCTAAGTTTTCTCAAAACAGCTCTGAATAAGAAATGAATCCTCATGGCATAGCTAGACCTACACTTTAGGGAGGTCATTTGTTTGTTGCACATGCAAGCCAGGAAATGTTCAGGAAGTACGCTTGAACTTGAAGAAGAGAAATAGATCCAGGGCATACTAGCATGTATGTAAAAAGCAGAGAACATAAGTGACATGGAGAATTAAGACACTATAGTCAGAATGCCTATAATTTGTCCTTGTCCAAGATTTCTCTTTGGTGGAATTAGAAGCTGAGATCATTGAGAGGAAATCAGGACACAAGGGTAGAGGAGGCAAGGCCTACTGAACTGGACTGTTACCCTCCAGAGGATGACTCTGACTCCTCTATCAAAAAAGGACCCAGTAAAAGTTGCCATCTATGGGCCAGGAAACGTGTCCTCATCAAACAGTAAGGTCTTTAATGCTTTTGTCTCAGTGGCCCCAGGCTGTGTAGCCATCTATTCTAATTCATAACCCCCAGACAGTGGCATTTTGTTACAGTAGTGCAAATGAGTTAAAAACATGGCAACCAGCTGAAGATAGAAGGTGTCAGAGAGGCCCCAGGAAAAAAGACAAAAATACCACTCTCTTGGACGTTGGGTGGAGATAGATCCTCTGACCTAAAGCAAATTAATTAATTAATCATTTAATTATGCAGAGAACCCGGGACACCCTTTAGCCATGGGTGGAGTGGGTTCTCCTTTCTTCTCAACCTGTCTGTCCATTATGCGTTTATAATTTTGTCTCATACAAACTTTCCAGTTGATTGATGACTTTTCATTTTCTTCAAGAACAAATGATCGAATGGCTTTTATATGTCTTAAACTTCAGTGATTCACCTTCCTCTTCATTTGTGGTAGATGTTTGTAGAATTTAAAGAGAGTAGAAATGTGTGCCCTGTGTTATTATCTTGCTGAGGGCCAGAGAAAGAGCTTGGTCTAGTGTGCTTTCAGGGAAGGGACTCAGCTGGTTTGTGATCTATACCTATTAAGGTTTTAGATGATTAGGTCTGGGGACTGCAGTTTTAAGCTCTTCTCTTGTTCTTTTCAGAAAGATGGGAATGAGAACACTTGAAATTACATGAGCTAATGTTAGAAGAGCTTAAGGAAAAACTAAGCTATTATTGACAACTACTTTTGACATACCTTTCAATTAATTAATTAATTAATATTTAACCAATAACTGAAATTATGATGGCCTGCACAAGTAGCAGATAATTGGGGAGCTAAGTCACTGGGCTCTGCTAGAAAACACATTTAATTCTTTGTCATCTTCTCTCTGAGGCCACAAGAATATGTCTAAGTTTTCTTCACTTGAATATACTAATTCATGAAAAAAGCTGTACGTGACACTTTTTATTTATTTATTTATTTATTGGAAAGTGTTAGCTTTAGGGGCTAGAGAGGTGGCTCAGTGGATAAGAGAGCTTTCTGTTCTTGGTGAAGACCTGAGTTTACTTCCTAGCATCCACATCAGGCAGCGTATAACTGCATGTAACTTTAGCTCAAAAAATCCCCATTGATGCCTTCTTCTGGACCTCATGAACGTGGGCACACATGTAGTGTATATACATATACTCAGGCACACACACACACACACACACACACATAAAAATGAGTACATAAACCCTAGGGCACTAGAGAGTTCTCTCAGCAGTTAAAAGCACTTGATGCTCTTTCAAAAGTTTCAGAAAGTCCATTCTCAGAACACATTGGGTGGCTCACATCCACTCCAGTTCCAGAAGATTCATTTCTGTTTTTTGGTCTCTGAAGGCAGTAGGACACACATGGTACACAGACACACATAAACACACACACATATACACATTGAAAAAACTAATTAAAAAGTGTTAGTTCCAGGAACAGTATATGGAAACTAATCACTATGTGACCTCACCTCTCTTTGTACCAACTGTGTCAGAGTCCAATTTTTTTTCTTTCAAAAGGAAAAAGCCCAAATGAGAGAAAATGCATAGTGTTTGAGAAATCACAGATTCTAAAATTAATTACTTCATATCACTATTTTATCTTAGATACTCTCAACACTTAGACTATTTATTCATTGGCCTAACAGGGGAAAGACTGTCAACCTGCATTCTTTAGTCTTCAATAAATACACATGAAAATTTAGTAAAATACATCAGTAGTTTCATTAGCAAAAGTGCTTCTAACTAGAAAAACTAAATGGTGCATTTATCTCTTAGAAATACCAGCCCTCAGTCTCCATGTCTAATGTTATTTCACCTGGTATGGAATATGCTCATTAAAATTCATACTTAGCTTCATGAGAAATTGACATTTTTCTTACACTCTGTCTGTACTTTGATTTCTGTATACATAGTCTGGATGACAGCCGATGTCTACCAGTGACTAGATAATCAACAAAGACTGATGTGACCTCTATGTTTCTCTGGACACCGTCTACCAACTGGTAAAGCACAAGGTCCTGGTTTTGTGTCTGCTACAAAGCCACTGTCCATAAAGTGTTGGGACTGTAGTTGCTTCCAAACTCTTTAAGTTTATTAATAAAGGGTTTATGCATAAAAAGATATCTAACTTCTAATAAAAACAACAACAACAAAATTACCCCCAGGAGGCTGAGTTTCGTCCCTGTTTTGTTTGAATTTTCTTTTTGTTCTCTAATTCCGTGGCAAGATTTGTGTCTTTGTAGTGGGTCCTTAGAAGAGCAACCTTTAGTTCACACTTTAGTCTGTTCATCCATGGCAGAGAAATGTTTTGTGATTAATTATTGAATAAAATTCATTCAGATCAAAGTAGCTAGTGATTAATCCCAAGAAAATGCCCTGATAAGGTATAGTTGATTTTTAAAAGCTGAGGGGAAAAGACTCAAGGCTTTCCAGGCTTTGTTTATGGATGCCAAGGTTCCATTTGTTCTTATTAGTGGGAACAATGATACCCTCCCATGGTGTTTTGGTGATGCATGCTTCTTGCCACCCCAGTTCCTTTATGCAGAACAAGAACATGAGGAAGTGAGCAGAATTGCAGGGACCTCCCATGGGGGTTCAACAGGCAAGCAAGTTTTTCACATCTCTGTGGGTAGCAAATCTCTAAGACGGGAATGTGTGAGGAATGATTCCCTGTACCTTGGCCAATCAGATTTCCTGAATAATTTCTCAACATTCCATTTGCCTTATTACCATGTGTATCATTTTAATTTCCTCCAGGTAATTATATGATGGATCTCTCATGCACACAAGGCATTCATTTTTCCCCCTTCTGTGCAATAGCTATAAACAAAGACTGCGTACTTCAAGAGGAAAAAACAAAAATGTGAGAGTCAAAGCATATGAAACAAGTTTAATTCGTTTGAACATATTTCCTGTTCCTTGTTATCCCCAGTGGCTTCCCTTTGTGAAGTGATGCATTCTATTTGCAAAAATCACAAACTGGAGATAAAAAGGAAGATGTCTTCACTGTGAGGTCACATTCCAACTGTATTTTTACCCATTGGCTTCTTTTGCACGGCTTTTGCTAGAAGAAAGACCCGCTTTGTGTGCATTTGTATTTTAAGGCCCATGTGATAGCAGAGCCATCCTGAAGAATTTGCGTCTTGCCCAAATTCTGTGAAGTCTGACAATCAGAGAGTCACGATGTCTGTTGAATTCAAGTTATACTTCCTAATGCATAATCTTCCCATGAGTTTTTCTCTTGAGCATAAAGGGGTTTGTTAAAGGATCTTTGTTTGATAACAGAGAGGATTTCTTCAGTTTGGAAGAAATTGGCAATAACTGTCTAAGCACAAGAAAGTCATGGAATGAAAACAAGAACAACTGTATGGCTCCTGTGAGACCAGGGCAGCAAACAGCAGCCAGCCATATGGCATTTTCCTACTCATATCACATGGACTTAGGCCGCTTCTGTCTTTCAATTCCACTTTTTATCAAGGGTTATATTTCCTCCATGACTCTCTCCCAAAGGATAAAGACCCGCTCTTCTGTTTTGCCTTTCACTAAGTTAAAGCGAGTTACAGGGTACTTACCTAGTTCTTGCACAACATAAACTATACTTTCAAACACTGAAAAAAATGTCATGAAAATCCCATTAAAAAATGAGACAATTTTGAAAGGTATTTGCCCACAATCTAACTTCTTTTGAGTACAAATTTTCCGCTAACAGTTGGATTCCTATGCTAATCGTGTTGCACTGTATTCTGTAGGATAAACAGTGACCTAAGTTAGGCCTCCTTTATGGTCTTAAAAGTCAAATAACACCAACTTTGAAGATTCCCCTGGGCTGTAAACCAGTATGAAAGTATGACTAGAGAGGAGACTACAGTATATGCTCAAAAGACCCAATTCTCAGTTTTGCTGTGGAAATATGCACCCTCACCCACTGTTTGCACTTTTATTTTCCTTATGCATATGTGAATATTTTTAATCATTGATTATATATAATTTGGAATCTGAATTATGTCAGTATCTTCTATTAGATGTTTTTATTATTATATTTCTAAAATCCTTAAAACTATAGTTTTTTTTATTAATTATAGTTTATTCACTTTGTATCCCAGCTGTAGCCCCTCCTCCACCCCCTCCCAATCCCACCCTTTCTCTTCTTCTCCTATGCCCCTCCCCCAGTCCAATGATAAGTGAGGTCCTCCTTCCCTTCCATCTGACCATAGTCTATCAGGTCTCATCAGGACTGGCTTCTTTGTCTTCCTCTGTGGACTGGTAAGGCTGCTCCCCACTCAGGTGGATCAAAGAGCCAGCCCATGAGTTCCTGTCAGAGATGGTCCTTGGTCTTATTGTTGGGAAACCCTTTTGTATACTGAGCTGCCTTGGGCTACTTCTGTGTAAGGGTTCTGTGTAGGGGTTATCTCCATGCATGGTCCTTGTTTTGGAGTATCAGTATCAGAAAAGACCCCTGTGCCCAGATTTTTTGGTGCTGTTGCTTCCCTTGTGGAGCTCCTGTTTCCTTCAGGTCTTTCTATCTCTCCGTTCTTTAAGAAGAGGGAGAAAACAGGGAACAGGATAGGAGCCTATCACAGAAGGCCTCTGAAAGACTCCACTAAGCAGGGTATCAAAACATATGCTGAGATGCATAGCCAAACTTTGGGCAGAGTTCAAGGAATAACTATAGTTTTTAAAGTCCAGAAATGTGGCCATGTTACAATTTTGGCTTTCAGCTACATCATAGGGTTTGCAGTCTCTTACCTGATCCCTCAGAGGTGACAAATAGGCAGTCACAAATCAGTGCTGGCTACCAAGAGTGTTTATTTTTACTAGTTTTGAAGTGCATCACTAGAAAACTTTTTTGTTTATCTTTGGTGAAATAAATCCATCCATAATTCACATATAGCTGATGATGATCTAATTTAATCGATCAGCATAGTTTAGAGAAAGGTTGCAACCTCTCCATACCACCCCCACCATCAAAAGCAAACTGGACAAATGGAGTGACCTCAACCTGGAATGCTCTGCGAAGAATGAAGTTCCTGGACAGGAACTGTGCAATTGATTGATTTGATAAGGCACATGCGAACAGCAAACACACAGGTGTTTTTCAAAAGATAAAATATGAATGGCTAACCATATGGAAAAAGATGTCAGCATCACCAATAAGCAGGAAAACAATCATCAAAACAGTAATGAAATATCATCTCACCTTGGAGAAGTCATAAAAAGAAAAAAAATAAGAAAAAGAAAAAGAATACACATGCCAGAAGTTTGGGAAGGGAAAGATTATCACATACTGTTCCTGGGAATGGAAATAAACACAACCATGGTGGAAAATGCTGGAGACTCCTCAGAGTCTAGAACTAGAACCGTAACACAACCTAGAAACCAGACCTCACTGTATATGTAAGGATAATAAAGTCAACATGCAGCAAGGTTTGCCCCCTCACAGCAGCACACGATAGAAGCCAGGGTGCTGAAGCAACCTAAGGATCTGTCCCCTGGCCAATAAGGAATATGTGGATTATACAACAGAATAGTATTCAGGTATTAAAAAAAGAGGAAGAAGATTCTGTCCTTCTCCATAACACAGGTAGGACTGGAGCTCATCATGTTACATGAAATTAGACAGGTAGAGAAGAGCAAGTCCTCACATACATGTAGTCACATACATGTAGTCGCTAAAAACAATATTTCACAAGATAGAAAACAGGATAGTGGTTGAAGAGACTGAGAAAGGTGTGCAGAGGAGGAAGAGGATGTTCACACACTGGCAACACTTCTAAGAAGCTTGTTGTGTCCAGATGAGAGCTTCGTGTGTGTGTGTGTGTGTGTGTGTGTGTGTGTGTGTGTGTGTGTGTGCAGGTATACATACATATGCTCTAGCAGAAGCCAGAGACTAACTAACCTCAGGTGTCATTCATTCTTCAGGAACTACTTACCAATCTTTGATTTTTACAGGACAGGGTCTATCATTGGCCTGGAGCTCACCAAGTAGTTGAGGCTGGCTGGCCAGTTAGTCCCAGGATCTTCCCATCTGATTCCCAACACCATCAAGTTTAGCTTCCTTAAATAGGTTGTGGGGCTGGAACTCTGGTCCTCACATTTGCAAAACAACACTTTATCGATTGAGCCGTGTCTGCTTGACAGAAATTCACTTTAAATTGTAGAGTTTATCATGAAACTTAAGTGTCTTGTTAGTCCCTTTTGTCTTCTGATGAACGTTGTGTGGGTGCCACAGGTTTATATTTTGTTAATAGTGAATAAGCCTGAAAGAAACATTGGCTCCTGTTTGTTCAGAAGGACATGCGCTCTCAGCCTACACAGAGAATGACCATGGAGAACTCCTGCCCTTTGGTACATTTAGGACTCTTGCTGAAAGGTTTATTACTGTCAGGAAGATGGAAGGGATAGAAGCATGAAGGTAGCAGAAATACAGAATGTGGCTGCCACTGCAGAGTGTGGCTCATTTTTCCCTTAAGAGCATTTGTGAAAATTTATGCCTGGGGAACAACATCCAAGCCCATGTCCTCATCTTTTTACACATTCCCCTATAGTGATCCCTTAGCCTTTTTTAAAAATTCATTTTATATACAGATTATAGTTACCTTTCTCCTCCCAGTCCCATCCTCCCTTCCTCTTCCACCTATTCTCCCTCCCCTACTCCTTAGAAAAGGGAAGGGCCTCGCCTCCCAACCCTACCAACACCCCCCTAAGCATATCAAGTAGCACCAGGACTGAGCATACCTTCTACTACCTTCTACTGTGGCCCAGCAAGGGGGAAAGTGATCAAAAAGCAGGAAACAAAGCCCCCGTCAGAGAAGGTGCCTGCTCCCCTTACTAAGGAACCTATATGAAGACTAAGCTGCCCATTGGCTAAATGTGTGTAGGGGGCCTAAGCCCAGTGAATGCATGGTTCTTGCTTGGTGCTTCAGTCTCTGTAAGCACCCATAGGCCTAAGTTACTTGACTCTCTTGTTCTTCTTGTGGAGTTCTTGTCCCCTCCGGGTTCCTCTATCCTTAACCCCACCTACTCTTCCAAGACTCCCTACACTTCACCCAATGTTTGGGTGTGGGTCTCATAATCTGCTTAGATCTTCATCTCCTGATCATTGGAGCCTCTCAGAGGACAGATATGCTAGGCTCCCATCTGCAGGCATAGCAGAGTTTCCTTCTTAGTGTCAGGGGTTGGCTGTCCCCCTATCAGGTGGGTCTCAGGTTGGCCCACGCTTTGGTTGGACAGTTCCTCAATCTCTGCTCTATCTTTATCTCTGTACATCTTATAGGCAGGGTAAATTTCGGGTCAATTTTTTTGTGGGTGGGTTGAGCTCAGACTACAATTCCAAAGTACAAATTTTACCTTGACCCATCTTCTTTTTACCAGAATGCCTTTGTTAAAAAAAAATCTCAGGTGTAACTTATTTCCTTGCTCTAAGCCATCAGCGGCCTGACAAGGAGGGGAGGTGTTCCCCTCCCTCCTTTAGAAGTACTGTCTCCAATCCCTGAGGCCTTTGAGGAAGGGGTATGGTGTAGATGTTGTATTTAGGGTTGAGTACTCCTCAGAACCTTGTTCTCTACTGGTTCTGGGTCTCTATATCAATGACCATCTACTGCAAATAGAAGATTATCTAATGAGGACTGAGAGATGTACTGATTTATGATATAAAAAATCATTACTTATAGTTTAAATTACTTCAAGTTTTCATTTCAGGATTATAAAGGCAGAAAACATGTTGATTTTTAAGTAGAGTGTTGAGTCAGAAGGAGCTGAGAACCACTGGTAGGATGGTCAAGAACTCAGACACCAGAATGAGTAGTGTTCTTGGGTGCTAATTTATTTCTGATACTCTCTAGCTATGTATCTTTACCAGACACCATTAACAAACAAAAGTTAGAATGAACTTATCTATGTAACAAGATAAAGAACCTGCTTTAAAGAACAGCTGAGAAGATTTCAGGAATTAGCTCAAGGAAGGCCTCATGTGTCATGCACGTGACATCACAATTAACTGCAAGTGTCTTTAGCCATGGAGGTGCTTACTTATTGAGTACTGCTACAGTTTTGGCCTTTCAAAAGTCCATGAGGAATGACATGGTTTTCATCTTGGGAATACCAAACAGTGGAAACCTCAATAGGTGGCATCTCCTGGAAAGAGGTTATGTGGCATGCTGTTGGAAGGAATATAAGCACCCAGGTTTCTTCTCTCTCTCTCTTTTTTCTCTTTCTGGCCAGATGGTAAAAGAAGAAATACTCCTGGTGTTAATTTTCTCCTGCTCTTCTTGCTATAAGAATTATTTATACTTATGTACTATTGGTTTTCTGTGTTTCTGTAAGCATCAGGATCCCCCTTACTTGCTCTAAGGAATCAAGGAAGAAATCAGTATAAACCACAAGGGGTAGGGTGGATCCCAAGTTCTAGGGCCATAGGAGCTTCAGTGGGTTTGAGGGCAGCCTGAGAAACTTAATGAGAGCCTGTCTTAAAAGAGACACTAGATGCACAGGTTATAGTGGGTTTGTCCTATGTTGTATGTCTATATGAGTGAGTATATACTATGTGTGTCTTTTTGCTTCTGGGACAACTCACTCAGGATGATCCTTTCCAGATCCCACCATTTACCTGCAAATTTCATGATTTCCTTATTTTTCATTGCTGAGTAATATTCCATTATGTAGATGTACCACAATTTCTGCATCCATTCTTCAGTTGAGGGGCATCTGGGCTGTTTCCAGCTTCTGGCTATTACAAATAAAGCTGCTACAAACATGGTTGAGCAAATGTCCTTTTTGTGTACTTGAGCCTCTTTTGGATATATGCCTAGGAGTGGTATGGCTGGATCATGGGGAAGCACTATTCCTAGTTGTCTGAGAAAGCGCCAGATTGATTTCCAGAGTGGTTGTACAAGTTTACATTCCCACCAGCAGTGGAGAAGGGTTCCCCTTTCGGACGGGTCTGATGCTCTTTGGGTGGATGACACCTAAATGAACATCGGTACAAAGTCCCAATTTATTTCTAATATCAGAGATCAGACCTCTACTCTTGCCTGATGCGTCTAAAACAAAAAGGGGGAACTGTAGAGAGCTGCGTAATGCCGCCCCTTAAAGATGGAGCTGGTTTCCGCCTTCCACCTTCCCGATGGTGAGTGCTCTCTGTCACAAACAACTGCACATTTGGCTAAGGCTGAGGATCTGGCTTGCTTCCATGTATGTGGACCTATCTGCATTGCCCACGTGGCATGCTGGGGTTGGCTACCCAGAGGCTATTTAAGCTGTGGGCTGGCTTTCCCCAGGGTCTGATGATTGTTCAAGGTTCCTGAATAAACTGCATTGAAAAAAAAAATAACATAAAAAAAAGAGACACTAAAAAGAGGGCTGAGGACCTAACGCAGTGGAAGAGACAACAGCATATTTCCTGAGAGTATCTTTCAGACTTAGAGGAGCCTGAAGAGGATGCTCAACTTCACTAACAGGTGGTCAAACACAATGGTCCACCTGGAACTCTTTGTTACAGAAGCTGTCTGTGTTGGTACATATGAATTAGAGGGGAATGAAGGGAAGGTGGAGGAAGGACACAGTCTCTATCATTTTCTAAGGCATCTGTACTTGTCCAAGAAAATAAAAAATAAAAAAAATAAAAAAACATGAGAGGCAGACAAAGACTTGCATGCACTATTTTATCCAACTTAAGATCTGGGTCTAGTGACACAAGCCTATAATCCCAGCTACTCTGGAGGCTGAGGCAGGAGGATCACAAGTTCTTAGTCCATGGGAGCTCCAGTGAATTTGAGGTCAACCTGAGAAACTCAATGAGACCCTCTTGTAACAGGCACCAAAAAGAGGGCTGGAAATTTAACTCAGTGTAAGAAACTACTTAACATGAGTGAGAGCCTGGGTTCCGTTCCTGGCACCACACACACAATATTGAAGAATTTACACATGATAACTTAAGCAAGCAGAGGCCACTGATGGCTTAGAGCAAGGAAACAAGTTACACCTGAGATTTTTTTTTTTTTTTAACAAAGGCATTCTGGTAAAAAGAAGATGAGTCAAGGTAAAATTTGTACTTGGGAATTGTGGTCTGAGCTCAATAATATGGAGAAAAAAAAGTAAAGAGTGCTCAGTAAATTCCCGTAGAATAAATAGGATGAATGTTAAAGACACCTAGGGAAATTTAAGGGCAGACTGAAGTTGAGGGTGGGGGAAGATGGCAGCTAGGACAAGCAGCTTTGGACAAACGATAGTCAATGAAGACGTCACAGCTCTCAACGCAGGTGGACAAGTTAGCGTTTGAGGTTGTGGTGGGTGACGTGGGCACTCAATGGTATGCGTGCCAAGGCTGGGAAGACGTGGAGCCTTTCAGGAGGGATCACTCAGTACGCCACCGGTTGCACAGGTCTCACGTCCAGGAGGAGGATCTGACGAAGAGGTGAGTGTTTGAGAATCTTCGGGTGGAAAGTGAGTGTGGACAGGAAAGTGACGACTGAGGTCACGGTGTGGACATAACAAAGTTCTGAGAGGGGCTGCTCAGCAGGTCACCCTGGGCGGACTTCAGTGTCACTGAGGGGCACAGCCTGAATACAGAGAACCAAGGGCAAAGAAGGCCATGCCTTCAGGGTCTTTATTGATCATCTCGGAGAATAATTATCAGGGTGAAAGTCTGATTGCTTACTATATTGTTCTGAGCAGCTGGGACCGTCTTTCCAAGCCCTGGCTTTGAGGAATGACTTTTTCCAGCGCTAGAGATACTGTGAGAGCTGCAGGGTGTGAATCAAGGGACTGATACCCTGCTTCACCCATGTTGCATCCCCCTACACACACAGGGAAGCGGTTGACCCCAATTCCAGAAATAAATGTGTCCCTTAAAGATTTATTTACATATCCTTTCTTGCTTGTTTTGTTGTTTGTGCTCTCTCTCTCTCTCTCTCTCTCTCTCTCTCTCTGTCTCTTTCTCTCAGTCTCTCTCCCCTCTCTTTGTCTTTTTCCCTGAGCTTGCCTTACTAGAGCATGGACTTGTGTAGCTTCATTGGGAAGGATCGACCGCAAAGCTCTCGTGCCCTGCTTAATGTAAGGAGAGGCATTTTCATCTTGACTCTGTGTGAGACAAATTCTAAAATTACCAAGTGGGTTTAAATGTTCAGTATTATGTGAGAAATTCATCTCCCAGCTGGTAATTACACAAGGTGTGCTGTGGTTTGTGGATTCTTTTTCCTCTTTTAAGTTTGTGCCTTTGTAGTTTTCTGGGTACTGTCTGAGAGTCTGCAAGTAAGTATCACTGAGCTTCAGCAGGGGCGGGAGAAGTTTCTGTGAGGCTTTTCACAGAGTTCAACATGCAGAAGTGAGTATCAGGCACACTGTGAAGAGAGGATCATGCATCTTTAAGGAAAAGCTGTACGGGACTCTAACCTCTCTTGATTTACATATGGTGACATTTTGCAGAAATACGGAAACATTAGCAGTGACATAATGAAATTCTGCCTATCAGCCATGGATGGAAAAATGTGACTGTTAAGGTGGCTTGTCCACAGTTCGCTATCAAGAAAATGTTCTTGCAAGCAAAATATATTTAGTGAAGCCTGATAGGGAGGGAGTGCCCCTCCCTTTTCCTCTCCTGGGCTATCCATCTTCCCCACAGATTTACTGTACGATCACTCCCTTTACATGCTAATTACACGCAGGTCTGGTGAATTTGTTAGTGGTGACACTTCTGGGACCCAGGGGGACCACAACTCATTATGTGGCAATGTCCAGATATATCAGATATTATTAGCTGTCATTAATCTGCTGTGGAAACACTGAGTGGGAAGTCAGGAGAGAGGAAGGTGGGCTGTGCAAATGGAGTCTTGGTAACAGCTCAGACCCCGAAAGGTCAAAAGGAAAATCAGCCAATGAGGGAACCACAGCCTGCCCAGGATGCACTGGCTCCTGTTTTTTACCCCTCAGTTTACAAGGTAGGCCTGGAAGCAAGAGCCAGAAAACATCACTTGGTCCTTTGTTATTTTAATTCCCCTCATGGCCATTTCCTCAGTACTAACCTCTTACCAGAATTATGTCCATTTACACACATTATTTTTTAGCTCTTCCTAGACTCAGAGAAACACCAGGGATCAGAAGTAGATTGCTGATCATGCTTCAGTTACAGTTCTGTAAAAAAATTCCTAGGGTAAAATAATGCTGAAGCACAAAGCTGCTGCTTCATATTTTTTTGAGATGAGAGTTCTCTCTGTGTAGCCCGGTGTGGCTAAGTAGACTAGGCTGCCCTTGACCTGGCAGAAATCCTCCTGCTTCTGCTTCCAGAGTAGGAGTACAGGTCTGTGCAGCCATGCCCAGCAGCCTCTGGTTACTATTATTTCATGGGCTCCATCTAAACAAGTTCCTCCAATTGGACTGCTACTTTACACTTGTTCCCTGACTCCTCCCCTTCCTTTGTGCTCAATATTCTAATACTTTTTTTAGCTTAAATTCCCTCTTCATGGAGACTTACATGATGATCCATGGGCTCTCATGAACTTCCAAAATGGTAAAAACAACCCTTTTCCGTGGCATGTAATTTTATAACTTACATATTCGATACCATCCACCTATATATTGTTTTTGTTACAATTTTCTTCCCGTTGCAGGGCTAACATTTTGACAAAAAGCTACGAAAAGGACAAAGAGCTCGTTCTGCAATTTTCAAACTATGTCATGGCAGGCAAGTCAGTTGGTAGGAGTTTAAAAGAGCTGGTCCCGCCCCTTCCACAGTCAAAAACAAACAAATAAACAAACAAACAAAAAACCCAGAGAGACATGAGTGTGTTCTTCTGTTCAGTTAAGTGGAAGCAAAACTAAGATATTGGTGTCCCCAAAGCAGACCTCAGTGATGATGTTGTGGAATTAGTTGCTCGCTGACAGGATGTTGGCAAATATTCTGTCCTAAGGTTATCTAGTGTCAAGAAAACCCTTGTGTCACCATTTAGTGTTTCACCTGCCCTGGAATACTATAGCTTCAATGGTTCATTACTATTTTTTTTTTTAATATGGAAAGAATGGAGGGTGAATCAAGCTAACCACAGCTCCCAGCTAACATGATCTAAGGTACAGGAGAATGCCCAGCAGACTAAGTGAAAATGTTGACAAAGGTAAGTCAAAAATATAGGTCCATAGGGGACATCTACACCACTTCTGCAAGGCCCAGAGAAAAGCACAGACGGAGGTGAGCAAAGAAGGGAAGACACAGAGGAGGCTGGGAGGTTTCCTGGAATGCCGACTTCTGAGTAAGATGAGGCCATTGCACTCTTGAACTCAGCATTTGTGATAATCTGTACAAGCTCTATATAGGATTGGTCCTCGAAGACCTGACAATGTATACGCAGCTAATCATTAATGGGAAAGGAAAAACATTTTCTTTTAACTTAAAATGAACTGTGAAGTTTCACTTACTCGTATATTGTGATGTGGGGGTGGGGGGGCACAGAAGTAGAGGTCAGAAGACAGCCTGCAAGGGTCAGTTTTTTTTTTTTTTCTATCATGGTGGTTTCTGATGGAACTCAGAAGTCTGGGAATGGGGCAAGCACTTTTGCCTTTAGAATTATCTTGGAGAAACATGGTCTCACACAGCGCAGCTACTGTTAAAGTTGCCCAAGGTCCTGTAAACAACTCCTCATTTACACTCTTATAAAAAACTTAAGAGCTATCTGGGAATAGTAAGGAGATTAGTGGGGAAGACAGAAACAATCAGTGGGATTGTGAGGAGAAAAAAAGAGTAATGGGAGAAGGTATAAACATGATAAATATACAATATATACGTGTGTCAACATGACATAATGAAACATTATTTTGTATAATTAATATTTGCTAATAAAATTCATAAATAGAATATAAGTCTGTGTAAAGAGATATTGTTTCTTTTATCTCATACTTTCAGTAATGAGATTAGGATGCTGGTAGGATTTTTGAATTCCTCCTCACTGATTGATGAAATGGCTGCTTAGAACATTGAACATTAGGAATGATCTTGGCCAGCCTTGAGTGAGGTAGTCAACTTTGTAGAACTTCCACAAATATCTCAGCTCATGTCGAGAAATCATCAGTTTTAAGATGTTTCAGTCCATGATCTGTTAGTTCTGTTGTTTTGGGCTGGTAGGGTGGGAAGGTTGTAGATGCACTCATGCCAAAAAGCGAAGGAGAGCAAGTGGGTGAGGGGAGCATGCTAGTTGACATGGTCTAAAGCTCTCGCCATTTCCCAACAGCACCCCCACAGAGGGGGGTGTGCCTTTAACACAAGCATAACTGGGAGTCACTGAAGGGTGTGGAGGGAATTAGAAGCTTACCAGGGAGTCAGAGTACACCGGATTCACCTGATGAATGAACACCTACCTGCTGTAGACACAGGAGGCTCGCTAGTGACATTTCCCTCACTGTGTAAGGAAGGACATACTGTCTAGTGGGTTAGACATCATGTGACCCCAGTGGAGTCCTCTGCAGGCCATAGTTGATATTTCAGGTATTGCTTCACAGCTCAAATTCCTTGATTCAGTGACAAGATAAGCTTATGAAGCATTGCTTTCCTAGGAAATGTTTTCAAGCATTTTTTACAGTTATTGCATAGATAATATATAGTCCTGTGTGTCATATACTTGTTTTGCTTTTCATGTTCTCTTAGTGTATACCACACACATCGACAGATCCGATAGTACAGACCTACCCCGTCTCTTTGACATGATTTTAGTATCTGCATACGATTCCTTAAAATTCACCACATAACCTTAGTATTCTACTTTCTAGATTTAAGTTGTATAATTTCTCATATTAAATATAATATGATGGATTATTTTATCTCAGGCTGTTTTCATGCTTTAAAAATAACTTTCTCAGAGTAAATTTCAAAACATAGCGCAACTTATTCAAATGATGCATTTCTAAGGTCTTAGAATATCTTAGAAATAATGAACGGAATGGACAGATTTATATTAGAAAGCATAACAGAGGTGAATTTTTAGTGTTGTTGCAGACTTGTAAAGTCAGAGGGGAAACAAGGCTCCAGTTTCTAGCTATCTTACCATTGTTTTCTCTTCAGAATAAGCAATTGTCTGTTTCTTTCTAACCTACACAACAAATGCTTATGACCCACAGACAGCCATCTGCTAGTGTTATTGACACTAGAACTGATTGTGCCTCAGCACTCATTATATGATCTCTGTTTTTCCCTACCCCAAATCCTGTTCAGCTGCCAAGAATCACATTCTAGGTTCTGATAAACTCTATTTTAACAGCTATGCACACCATTTGTCTTCCTGTGTTTGTCTGACTTATTTTGCATAACAGTCCTCCATTTCCAACCACATCTGGACAAATGACAGAACATCATTTTGTACGGATGAATAGCATTCCATTTTGTATACACTGTATTTCTAGTACCCATCCATGGACACCAAAAGTGGCCTGTTAATAGTGCAGCAATAAACATGAGCATACAGGTGGCCTTTTGATGTGATTGTCTCATTTCTATAGACGTTCACCTAGAACTGAGTTGTCAGGATCATAATGTGGACATGTTTTTAATTTTTGCGATGCCTCCGTAGTGGTTTCTGTAGTGAATATAAAAGAGTTACGGAATGTAGATTTTAACTTCCCTTCTCTGACTGTAGTGAAAACCACAGGAAGGATGTAGAAACAGAGGCTGGATGCTAACCCTAAATACGTTGTAAGGATCTCTAATAAAACATGGCTGGTCCTTTCTTTACCTACCTCCATTTCTGTGACCAAGTGAGCTGAAGTTGGAGCTGCCCTCATCTGAACCAAGCTCTTCTGGGAAGAAAACCCATCCTCTCCTCAGGCTTATCCCACTCTTTCTTTACTACCCATTCCCTGTTGCCTTCTGACTCATAACGCTTCATGCCGGAATCAAGACAAAAGCCTTCCAGAATAGCTTAAGCATGACCAGCATTGTGTCAGGAATCCAGAGCCAGTGCCAAACGCCTTTCTTCCTTGGAGAATATTAGCCTTCTTTTGTTCACAGTCAATCAAGAAAAACAGATGCAAACTTGAAAGGTCCCTCTTCTCTCCCACTACAACTCCCCACTTCACTCCACATGTTTGATGCACCATTGAAGGCGATCTGAAAGTACACTGAAGATTATGGTACACGGTGGAAGATCATTTTCTCAGCTGCGTAAGCCAGTTCCCCTAGTACTATAGAGAGGTTACAGCAAGGAGCTTATCATTCAATGCTCTTCAGTGTAGCTATTTCAGCATTCACGTGTGAGCTCTGCCGTTGGCCTCAAAAAATTCTTCAATGAACTTACTTGCCTAGACAGGCTCTAGGAATCATTCACGGAGTACAAATATGCGGAGCCTGAGTATGTTTGAAATTCTTTTTTTTTTTAATCTTATTTTCTTTATAGTTCATGCATATCCCTTTCCTTACAAAAACTGACACTTTGTATATGTGATTATGGGTCTTGTTTAAACATATTATCTGCAGTTCAGTTGAGAACAATAGCAAAATTGCATGTGAATACGTGGGCAAAGTACAGACAAGAAAAACAGAAACGCTAAGAAGGGTATCCAGGGTGATGCTTGCCGTGTGTTAGTAATGGGAATTAAGTATCTGTGGGCTGTGTGTACACATAAACACTGAGAAGACTCGGCCTAACAAAACACCCAAGGATGCTGCCCCACCAGGTGTTTCTTTTGCTCACAAGCTGGAGTAGCACTAAGCCTGGAGCACAAGCTGAAAACATACGTTCCAGGTGAGTGGCATGGAGATGACATGGGAACGGTTAGTTGAGATTCGGAGCCTGCGGTTTGCAAGGACTGGTGGGGGCGAGGGTGACCCAGACAGATGCAGTTGGGACAGTGGGGTTCAGTGCCACTCGGGAAGTCAGTGCCACTAACTTCAGAACTGATTGTCATGAGAAACCTAAAACTTGGAGTTCTCTATGAAATTCTCACTAACTTTTCATTTGTTGGGATAAATGCAGTTATAAACAATAGCAGGGCTGTAGCTCCATGGGCCTATGCAGAAGTATGATCTGGCCTGGACATATCAGAATTGTCCTAAGTTTCACTGGATGATAGGGAACACTGTGTCATCAGGGCTCTTCTGGGAATAAGAGTTGAGACGGTGTTGAGTCCATTTCTGTCCCACATTCATTCCCTGGTTAACTACATCAAGTCAGTCTCTTTCTAACCCTAACCAAGTCTCTTATCTCAGTCTAAGAGAGACACAACGTTCTTCCAAAGTGACCTTGATATCTACGATCAAAATCCTTATTGCACTCATTACTGCTGTTTGTCTAGCTATTCATATCCTCCACATGCAGGAATTTGGGTTACCCCGGAGAGAAGTTCCTTCTCATCCTTAGAACAGTTTCACACACAGCAGAGCTAAAGAGAAGAGGAAGAAACCACCTATTCACAAATCATTTTTAAAGGATATGGAATTACTTTGTTGGATTAATAAACATGTTGGGCCTAAAAAACTCAGGATGTGGAAGAGAGTGACTGTGATGTACAAGGCACAGGAATTATTCGAGGTGGCTCTGATTCATAATAGCTGGACTTGAAGGTTTTTGACTTTACAATGATGTAAAAGTCAGTGTGCACACAGGTGAAGCCACTATTGGGATCTGGCATTCAGGTTTTTGTTGTTGCTGCTGCTGCTGCTGCTGTTGTATTAGAGCATTATTTATCTTTTGCGTTGCTGTGACTATGTTTCTAGAAGATCCAGACTCTATTTGAACCCTATGGACTTGGGCAGAATTGTGTTGGTAAGAGCTTATGGTGGAAGAAAGATGTTCTCTTCGCTGTTGACTGTGAAAGAGAGAACAGCTCAGGATGCAGCCGAGGGTATGATACCCAACAGATCCATCCTCAGAGATCTGTCTTCCATATGCCACTTTCCACCCCTCAAAGATTCCACAGCCTTCCAAAGTAGACCCACATGAGCCGATGAGAGGCATTCAGCTACAAATCCCATATCACCAGTCTGTGTCTAATCTTGAGGTCCTGGCCAGAGGCAGCAAGCAGCAGATCCCAATCATCCATGTTATCACCAGGGGAAATAGGGGACACTCCATGTGTGCCTTTCACAGAGACGTGGTGTTTTTAAGTTAGGAGCTTTGCAAGCATTTTAAGTTATGATCTGTTTATTAGGACACAGCCAACATTTGTTGAAAAGCAACGAACACACACACACACACACACACACACACACACACGGTATAGCCATCTGAAGGACTTAGCAAATTCATTTGATTTGGATCTAGAAAAAAGTTATCCAACACTTTCACTAAGTCCTGACTAATATGTTTGTGGGAACATAAGGCAAATTATGTCCCTTGCTTCACTAGTCAGTGTAGTTATAAATTTAGTTAATTTTTTTTCTTGGCTAATTGAATGCTCAGTGTACTCCATCGGCCAAATGAGAATGGAAAGTATTTGGTTACAATACATAGCCTTTCTTCTTCTTCTTTGAAAGTGTAGCATGAGGCTGGCTTTATCGACCTCTATACACTGAGGTGACATGATTCATTCTTAGGTTCTGTCCCCAGGACCCACATGGCAATCAGTACTAGAAATACTCTCTGTGGCCATACTATTGTTGCCACTAGACCCTTCAACTGGCCTTATTTTCTAGTCCTGTATTTATTTCACAGCACAGCTTACTGGCAGAGTTCTATAAAATTTTACCCAGGTAGCTTCTGAGAAAAAAATCATTACAACAGCTCCCTACATGTTTCAGAATCAAACTGAAACTGAAACTGAAAACAAAACAAAACAAAAAATGTGTCTTGGTCTGTGTCTTGGTCATTTCCATTATGGTTATGTTCTGAAGCACTGTATCAAAGCAAATTGAGATACTTCAGTGATTCTCTGGTGATTTTGACCCTTGAGTAAAAAAGAAAAGAAATAACAGGGTGCTGACACTGTTGTAATTTTTAAAACCACATGCAAAGAAATGATATGCTTTATGGCTCTATACTACAAGGGTAACGCTGAATGATGAATGACACAGAAAAGTGCAAATGGCCTGGGTTGTCTAGGGAGTGATCAAATCAATGAAGTTGGGAAGGAATTGTGATTCTCTAGGCTTCTGGGTTCCAAAATGAATGGCTCGAGAGAAAAAGTAAAGTTGACAGTGTTGTTCATATACTTTCCTGGCTGCTATCATATACTTGTTGAATCCTATAATCATTTGGGCTTTAAGTTTCTGTCCCCTAAAGCTGAGAGTATGTTCCTACCACCATTGCATAGGAACCTTTTCTCTAGGTAAGTAGTCAACCCAGAATCCTCTCTGCTGCATTAGAGGTAGTAAGTAGGCCATGGCACCTCGTGGCCACATTTGGTAGCTGCTAAAAAATACAGCTATTTTTTTTCCTTATTTAAGGAACCTATGTACAAAACAAGGCATGTGCATATATGTAAAAAACAATAGGGAAATTAAATTTCCAAGCCTTACCACATTAACTGATTACACAACTTTGTTCCTGAACCAAAGCTGCCAGCATCCATAACAGTTATTAATGTCCTAAATTAAGTAGATAATTAATGTGTTAGTACTCGATGATTCTATTATTTGCTGCCTTAAGTTGCCAAATGGGACTTGGGACAATTGATCTGATTGCTTTGGTTATCTTCATCAGGAATAAATAGTAGGGAGCAGAGCAAATGAAAGTTTGGTCTTGTTGAGGTTTGAGATTCTTTAAAAGTTCAACATGTTTCACATTTAAACAGTACTCTCCATGGAATCTCATGTAGCGTAAGAAAAACTAGCTAGAAAACACACTACACGTTGTTATGAAAATAGTTGCATGATGTTTCAGGAATGAGCCACCAAGCAATGTAAACATAGTCATGCTGGATACTGTTGTCACACAAGAGAAAGTCCCCACCCTTTGGTTTAGGAACAAAAATGAAATAACCCAGTTGCCACAGGAACCTTCCGCAGTACATGTGGCCCAATGGAGAAGCTGAGGGTACACAGGATAAATTTCCTTTATGTTCATTGTCCACTTACAACAAAAAGTCTGAAAGCCAGGGTAGCTACAGTTGTCCTCTTTTATCTGCCTTGGTTCCTCAAGTCCAGGAAGAAAGCTGAGTAGAAAAAGACCTTTCAAGAGAGAAATCACAGAGACAGAGCTGTTACAAGACCACACTGGCATAGCTTCTGTTACACATCATTGTTACCAAGCTTCCACGTCCTCACTGAGTATTGTTAATCTCTCCCAGCTATAATTTCATCATAAGTGCCTACGGATAGGGGAAAACTTATTTCACACAAGCTTGTGTCCTACCTGCGGTTTCAGGTGCTCACAGGAGATCCTGGAGTACTCTACCGTGGATAAGGGTGGCATGATAGCTTAAGGAAGGTGCACACTGGTTAAATTTTAGAGTGAAATTATAATTAGTTTGGGGGGGAAGCAAGGCTATTTGAGGCAAATAAAGATGGTCCAATGACAATCCAAATGGTCTTCCAACAGACATACTATTTGCCTCTTTTCCTCTCTGGATATCTTGCTGGGATCGAGAACCTCATACCGTTTCCAAATGAGACAGCCTGATCTTACTACAGCATTCCCTTAGAACAGGCACTTGAGTTCTGTTGATTCTTTGCTGCCTTATCTGGCCTATATGATAAAAATGGAAAGTTAATAGAAAGATCGGGGATTTGGTTATAGCCTGTGGTGATGTGAATGTTGTATCCCTTTCGACAACCATGGTCAGCCTTGTTACCATTTTCAACAGACTCCTCTGAACTGGGCTAGCTAGCTGTTCATCTGAATGCACTCTACCATTTTCCCATAAGTTATGATCAAGCTTTTGTAAACACAGTTTGTCATAGTAAATCCAAACTATAAAGGGAACCTAGCAAGACTTTGCTTATTACTGAGCAAGAGCCAAGATGTCTGTGAGCTTTGTTTTGCTTTTTCTGGAAGCTTTGTTACCACAGAACAGATCTTTGTGTAAAGACTTTCACCGGGTCCTGAATCCTAAATGTGAGCGAGTCATTCTGAGCAACACAGGTGGTGTTTATTCTCTGGCCTCTTTGTTGTCCTCTGTAGGCTGACAGAAATCAGGCCAACTGAGTAATTACCATAACAGACTCCCTTTCCTTGAGACCTGCACTGAGGCTTCCTTGCTTAGCACTTCAGCTTGCCTTCCTGCATACTTCCATCCCAAATCCTGTACTTACTTTAGGTCCCTGAGCTCTAGGCATAATTATCTTCCAAGCAGCCACTGGGGACTCTTGAATGGAATAGGAAAGATGGAACAAGAAGAGTACTTGATGAAAAATAATAAGGTTTCTTCTGTGATGTAAATGTAGGTAGCGTAAGATCTAAGATGCCCACAGACAAAATGCTGAGAATTAGGCCAGATAGGTAAGAGGTAATGTTGGCCAGAAATATAGTCTGCCATTAAAAAGTCACATAGTTAACTTTCATGATTCACGGAACAGAGTGCTGTTATTCACAGGGAGATATGTCTTTGTTTGATTTGAATCATAATCAGGGTTGTCAATCATATATTGGAAGGGTGATTTGATCTCCACATATCCTCAAAGGTTCCTAACCATGCCGGTGGTGAACAATTTATCGACCCACGAACATCCATCCGTTAAAATGGCCGCTTGTCCTGTGAGACTACATCACTGGGCTAACTGGGAAAACGAGCTTCTGTGGCCACAGAGACATGAAGGTGAGTGAACTGAACACTGTGTGCACGCCAACACGCAGAAAAGATGAAGGAAGGGAACACATCACCAGAGAAAATAAATAAATAATGAGGAGAAGTTAGCTCACTATGATTTCATGATGGTTGCAGAAAAGTAAACAGAAATCCTTTGACTATTTACATTTCTGGCTTGCTTCAGTAATGTGTCATCTATTACCAGTTCTGTTTATAGAAAACACTGCCTTTGTAAAAACATGCTCACAATGAAAGAATAAAATCCACAGAAAAGGATTTCATCACAAAATAAACTTGTAGATTCATGACCCTGGGAAGCATTCTCAGTAATAGCTTCGTGCTGGTTTTAGACAAAATTATAGTGAATCTTTTAAAAGAAAAAAAAAATCCTTTTTATGCTTCTTTAACACATCACTTAATGTATTTATCTTCTAAGGAACATGAGGAAATGTGAGATAGATTATAGTCTCTTAATACAGGATAGTAAATTACTATGCTTTGTGTTATCAAAGTTTCCCAATACAATTAAAACTAGGTCTGCCTCTGAAGGATGGACATAAGTGTTCAAGCTAACACTGAGTAGAGTGCAGCCTGTATTCTGAAGTAAATTACTGCACTTTGCAATACAGTCCATACAGCAAACACACAGAACCATGTGATGATGGGGTGACAGCGTAGGGCTTCACATTAAAATGTACAATGCATCCATAAAGGCTTCTTTTCAGAGATGTAATTAGCTTTCTCATGGACTAGTAAATGTAGTATGTAGAAAACCCAGGGGGGTTCTGTATAGACACATGCATTCCCACAGATCTCAGGGAATCATGAATGGTTGTCTTCCTCTGAAATGGATTAGGTGGAATTATATTACGACATGATTGTGAATCTAATTAAGGTAGAACAGTTGGGTTTTCTCTCCCCTCTGGGGTGACCATGTGTTTATATAACAACCAGGAGACAAAAGTGCCCCTGGCAAGATGATTCAAAGGCGTGTTTTTGTATGCACATATAAAAGAATTTTTATGATAATTCAAAAATTGAACTGTACCTTTAATTTCTGTCCCTAGCCCAGAAAAACCTGCTCTAGAATATAAAGCATTAACAGATACTTATTTGGAATATCTTTAAAATCTTGTTAAAGAGCAATTTAGCTGCATAATTTCTTCTTGGGGAGGAGAATAGAGTTCCCCCGTGAATGATGTGATGAAAAGTAGGAATACTTGTAAGCAAGTAGATCTCTTTTCTCAGTTTTGTAAACAGAAGGTCACCCATAAAGCAATGTGTGAAGTGTCTAGTACAAAATATAGATCGACGACAAATACTTGACACAGCTAGTGTCCAGAAAAGGAAGTGATGAGAAGCTTTTGCTGAAACACAAGATGGTAAGATTGCACAATGGTAATAAGAAAGCATGAAACTATACTTCAGACAGAAAATGAAATGTTTTAGTAATTGAAATATGACATCATACTAATAGCTAAGATATGTGAACTCATAATTTTACAAAGAGGATACAAGATACAATAAAAATATGAAGACACAAAGCTACTGAGAGAAGGAAAATTAAAAAAGATATACCCTAGAACTGTAGTGAGAATGAGAAAGTATGAAACCTTACCAGTTGATAAGAAGTGACTATATTCTCACAGTAATAATGAAAGTTAATAAGCCTTATTTATAACAAAGGAATGTAGAACCATACTAACAATCCAGAATCCTGGAATTTAAAATAACTGAAACTTACATGAGCTTTTTGAAGTTATTGACTTTAAAATGGTTTCTTTTGAAAAGGAGTTTCTTTTTTTCCTTTCTTCCTTCCTTCCTTCCTTCCTTCCTTCCTTCCTTTCTTCCTTCCTTCCTTCCTTCCTTCCTTCCTTCCTTCCTTCCTTCCTTCCTTCTCTCATTTATTTATTTTTGATACTAGGTTTCTCTGTGCACCACTGGATGTCCTAGAACTTGCTCTATAGACCAGGTGGGCCTAGAACTCAGAGCTCTGCCTGCCTCTGCCTCCAGAGTACTTAGATTAAAGACCTATGGTGGGATTGTTCATTCTTGGTGGTTTTAAAGTTAATTCTTAGCCTTCCTTCTTGGCTACACAACAATTTTAATAGGGGGAATTGTTAAAAGTTCCATCCCTTGGATATCCCAAAGGTTGATTAGAATCTCTAGGAATAGGACTTGGCAGCTCCCCAGAGCAAAACCCACAATTGGTGTTAGTATGCAGCCCTTATTAATAGACCAAAACACTAATGTCCCATGATCCACTAACTCAAAAAGTAATGCTTGGATCAAGAGCTATATGAGGCCCATTTTGTTTCTCTAGCTCTAGTTTGTTTATCTTGGTTGGCTACTAACAATATAATGCTGTCTACTCAATATTTATTTATAAATATCTGACATGTAAGCACATGTTTTTGGCCAAGCATGAGTTCCTATTGCAGAATGGTCCTTAAATTCAATCAGAAAGTAATTATTTACTCCCATAACATGTATGTTATCATTGCATCAATGACTGTATTTTGCCAGGTGAATCAATGTTGCAAGGTTCACAGCTGTGTAAGACTTGACAATTTGAAGTATGTATGTAGTATGCTCACATGAGTGCAGGTGTCAGAAGGTTGCCAGAAGAAGGCATTGGATCTCCTGAAGCTGAAGTTACAGTTTTATATGCTACAAACTGAACTCTGGTCCTCTGCAAGAGCAGCATATATTTTCTTCCAGAGAGTTGTCACAACTAGAAACTGTATAGCCCTGAGACCTAGAGTAGAACCAAGCACAACTGGCAAAAAAATCAATAAAATGATTACTAATGATATTCTGCTATACTTATAGATCAATGCCTTGACCAGTCATCATCAGAGAGGCTTCCTCAGGCAGCAGATGGGAGCAGGGACAGAGACCCAAAGCAAGACATTATGCACACACACACACACACACACACACATACACACAGAGAGAGTCTAAATTGGAGGTCTCCATCAGGTCCCTCCCCTCAGAGATCAGGGAGCCCCTTGAGAGAGGGAAAAGAAAGACTATAGGAGTCAGGGACAATGGAGAATGGCTGGAGAACATGGCCCAATGAATCAAATAAACAGGGCTCACATAGGCTCACAGAAACGGAAGCAGCAAGCACAGGGCCTTCATGGGTCTGCACCAAGTTCTCTCTGTGTGTGTTGTGGTTGTCAGTTGGGACCCCTAACAGTGAAGCAGGTGTTTCTCTGACTCTTGCCTGATCTTGAGACCCTTTTCCTCCTATTGGGTTGCTTTGTCCAGCCTTGACATGAGGGCTATTGCCTTGTCATGTTGTATCTTGTTTTGTCCTTCATGGCATCATCTCCTGAAGGTCTCCTGATCTATTCTGAATAGGAAAAGGATAGGGAGTGGATCTGGGGGAGAAGGGTGAAGGAGGAGGTGCTGGGAGGAGTGAAGTGAGGGGAGTCTGTAATCAGCATATAACTTATGAGAAAAGAGTCTATTTTGAATTTAAAAAATGTTTTAAAATACATTAGTTTACATTAAATAAATATTTGTAGATTTTAGAAACTGATCAAATTCTTTAAAATATCTTCTGTTCCTTATCTTGCCTGATCTAGCATAAACACAAACATAGTAAGTCTATAGAAATATATCTGTATATATTCATTCTGTTTGATTTATTAGTGATATAATGTTACAATATACAATGATACAATGCAAAAATATAACTATACTGAATAAGACATTCAAAGTGTGTGCAGAGTGGTAGTAAAATATGTATAAAATTAATGTATATTAACTATACCTTCTCACAAATTGGGAGATCTTAAAGGTACGATTTATTTTTTTTTTTAATTTTTGTTGTGACTTTCATAGTATCTATAATGCTCTTTTAACAATTGTCTGGAGATGAGGGAGAGAGGGAGGGACCGGGAGGGAATGAGGGATCGGGACACGGCTGGGATACAGAGTTAATAAAATGTAATTGATAAGAAAAAAAATAAAATTAAATTAAAAAAAGTAATTGTCACTGCTTCATCCATATATTCAATAACACTAGTGTTACCTATACTGGTAATGTTAACTATAATAATTTACAGTATTGGTCTCTTAGAAAAATGTCAGGATTAATGTTACATGATTTCTGTGTATTGGTGATTTTTAGTTTTAAGATATTTCTATTTTGGGGTGAAATTCTTTTTTTAAGCTTTTATATGATTAAGCTTCTAAACAGCACAACCACGAAGGAAAATCAATTATGAAAAATATTAATAGAAATAGATTCCTTCAAAAGACTATCTTTCAGATGACTCAGTTCTAATAATGGTCAGTATCAATAACTGTGTTTAATTTATAAACACAAATGTAAATCTTATTCAAGCAAAGCTGGCTAAAGTGTACCTGCCTCTTTCCAAGAATGGCTGTGTTAAGAAAATTGAGTTAAGTTTTTGCTTGTCTAATGTATCCTCTCTTTTCCAAAAATAGCTTCATTTCAATAGTTAAATTTTTATGTACAAAATAATGGATTTCACAATGGCATTTTCATACATGTATGTCATTGTACTTTGCTCATGGTTTTTCCTCCAAAGTCCACCCTGAACCCTCAAGCACAACTACCTTTCCTCAAGAAACCACTCTTCAAAGCCTATGGTGTGTCTCTGAAATGATAGGATGGGCAAGTGCTGAATCAGTTCCAGAGAGTTTGCTAGACTTTCCTGGGGACCAGTATTTGTCAGCTATGGCTGTGAGCAGAGACATCTGCCCATGTGAGGGATGCATCTGTCCAAGGTAAAGGAATGTGATCAGGGAAGTGTCCATTGAGCAGCTCCAGTGTCCAATGAGCACTTTCAGACTTCGTCATGTCTGGATCTACAATACAGTCATTGCCTTCATCAATAATCAAAAGACTGGCAGGATGAGTGGACCTGGGAATGGACTGACAATCGTTAGGGAGTGTGGGCAGCAGGGGACTTCCACATGATAGGTGTTTGTGGTGTGCTTAACTTTAAAGGGCTCTTTATTCCAAGGTCCTTTTGAACCTTGTAACTCAAATCAGAGGACTACAGAGGGGAAGATTCCAAAGTGTATGCACTTGAGCCCTGTGGTGCTCATTCTGACAGTTCTCTGCCTGGTTGACAGATATGATTATGGTTCCTTCAGGGTTTAGCTTTCCTTGTGTTCTGCCCTGTTTTCTTCCCCTCAGCCTTAAAACATTAATCCTCAGTGAGTATTTTACATCCCAGACCCTCAGTTTCTGCTTCTAGAGAGCCTACTGCAGTAATGAGTTGATATCTATTACATACTGTCTCGGTAAAAACAGAGAAAATCTATGTTATACATTCACATTAAAGCTCAGCTTTCAGAATTGTTTTGATAATTGAGATGATGATGGGGACAAGAGAGCAAGATAGAGAAAAGTAGCCACAGCAGGCTGGTAGATTACTTTTCTGACTTATTTTAATTGTTATGCACTAAATAAAGTTGCTTAAAAATGGCTTTCTTTTTTTTTTAATTTTTTATTTTTTTATCAGTTACATTTTATTAACTCTGTATCCCAGCCATGTCCCGATCCCTCATTCCCTCCCAGTCCCTCCCTCCCTCCCTCATCTCCACCGTGCCCCTTTCCAAGTCTACTGATAGGGGGGACCTCCTCCCCATTCATCTGATCCTGTTTAATCAGGTATCTTCAGGACTGGCTGCAAAGCCCTCCTCTGTGGCCTAACAGGACTGCTCCTCCCCTCTGGGGTGGGGAGACCAAAGAGCCAGTCATTGAGTTCCTGTTAGAAATAGTCCCTGTTCCCCTCACTTTGGGAAATCAATTGGTTACTGAGCTACCACAGGCTACATCTGAGTGGAAGTTCTAGGTTATATCCATACATGGTCCTTGGTTGAATGTCAGTCTCAAAAAAGACCCTGTGCCCAGATATATTTGGTCCTTGTGGAGCTCCTATCCTTTCCCCATCAGACTAACTCCCCTTCTTTCTTATGATTCCCTGTACTCTGCCAAAGGTTTGGTCATGAGTCTTTGCTTTGAAAACACTGCTAGTTAGAGTCTTTCAGATGCGCTCAGTAGACTCCTGTCTTACGTTCAATGCTCATCCCATCTGTCTTTCTAAATGAGGATTGATCATCTTACCCCATGTCCGCTCAATTGATTATCTTTTTTAGGTGTATAGATTTCATTATGTTTATCATATCTTATAGGTCTATATAAGTGAGTATATCCCATGTTTGTCTTTCTCCTTCTGGGATATTTCACTCAGAATGATCTTTTCTAGATCCCACCATTTGCCTGCAAATTTCATGATTTCCTCCTTTTTGATTGCTGAGTAGTATTCCATTGTATAAAAATACCACAATTTCTGTACCCATTCCACCGTTGATGGACATCTGGGTTGTTTCCAGGTTCTGGCTATTACAAATAGAGCTGCTATAAACATAGTTGAGCAAGTGTCCTTTTTGTGTACTTGAACAAACTTTGGGTATATACCTAGCAGTGGTATAGCTGGGTCTGGAGGAAGCACTATTCCTATTTGTCTTAGAAAGCGCCAGATAGCTTTCCAGAGTGGTTGTACCAGTTTACATTCCCACCAGCAGTGGAGGAGGGTTCCCCTTTCTCCACAACCTCTCCAGCATGTGTTATCGCTTGAGTTTTTCATCTTGGCCATTCTGATGGGTGTAAGGTGATATCTCAGGGTCGTTTTGATTTGCATTTCCCTGATGGCTAATGAGGATGAGCATTTCTTTAAGTGTTTCTCTGCCATTCGATATTCCTCTGTCGAGAATTCTCTGTTTAGCTCTGTTCCCCATTTTTTAATTGGATTACTTGGTTTGCTGCTTTTCAGCTTCTTTAGTTCTTTGTATATACTGGATATTAGTCCTCTGTCAGATAAAGGGTTAGTGAAGATTCTTTCCCAATCTGTAGGCAGTCGTTTTGTTTTGATGACGGTATCCTTTGCTTTACAGAAACTTTTCAGTTTCATGAGGTCCCATTTATTGATTGTTGCTCTTAGAGCCTGTGCTGTTGGTGTTCTGATCAGGAAGTTGTCTCCTGTGCCAATGAGTTCTAGGCTGTTCCCCACTTTTTTTTCCAATTGATTTAGGGTATCTGGTTTTATGTTGAGGTCCTTGATCCACTTTGACTTTAGTTTTGTGCAGGGTGATAAATATGGATCTATTTTCATTTTTCTGCATGTAGACATCCAGTTGGTCCAGCACCATTTGTTGAAGATGCTGTCTTTTTTCCATTGAATGGAATTGGCTTCTTTGTCGAATATCGAGTATTCATAGGTGTGTGGATTTATTTCTGGGTCTTCTATGCGGTTCCATTGATCCTCCTTTCTGTTTCTATGCCAATACCATGCAGTTTTTATTACTGTTGCCCTGTAGTACAGCTTGAGATCAGGAATGGAGATACCTCCAGATGATCTGTTGTTGTAGTATACATGAGCGACCCCAAAAATTCAACCAGAGAACTCCTTCAGCTGATAAACACCTTCAGCAAAGTGGCAGGATACAAAATCAACTCAAAAAAATCAGAAGCCCTCCTATATACCAAAGACAAAAAGGCTGAGAAAGAAATTAGGGAAACAACACCCTTCACAATAGCCACTAATAACATAAAGTACCTTGGTGTGACTCTAACCAAGCAAGTGAAAGAACTGTTTGAGAAAAACTTCAAGTCTCTGAAGAAAGAAATCGAAGAAGATATCAGAAGATGGAAAGATCTCCCGTGGTCATGGATTGGTAGAATTAACATTGTGAAAATGGCCATCCTGCCAAAAGCAATCTACAGATTCAATGCAATTCCCATCAAAATACCAACTCAATTCTTTACAGACCTTGAAAAAAAGATTCTCAGCTTCATATGGAGAAACAAAAAACCCAGAATCTCCAAAACGATCCTGTACAACAAAAATGGCTTTCTGAGGACCAGTGATATGCTTAGGGGATCAGAGCACTGAGTGTTCTTCCAGAGGACCTGAATTCAATTCCTAGCACACACATGACCACTCACAACCATCTGTAACTCCAACTCCAATGTGCTTTTCTTACCCTTATGGGCACCAGGCATACATGTGGTGCATAGATATACATGTATATATCACACACACACACACACACACACACACACACACACACACACACACTCATGATAAATAAAAGGCATTCTTGAGATTTTCAGACATTTTTTTTAAATAAGATCTGCAAAAAAATCTGAGCACAGGGGTCTTTCCTGAGACTGATACTCCAACCAAGGACTATGCATGGAGATAACCTAAGACCCCTACACAGATGTAGCCCATGGCAGTTCAGTATCCAACTGGACTCCATTGTAATAGGAACAGGGACTGTCTCTGACATGAACTGATTGACCTGCTCTTTAATTACCTCCCCCTGAGGGGGGAAACAGCATTACCAGGCCACAGAAGAATACAATGCAGACACTCCTGATGAGACCTAATTGACTAGGATCAGAAGGAAGGAAAAGAAAACCTCCCCTATCTTGGGGAGGGGCATGCATGCAGAGGGTGGAGGAAGGGAGGGATTGGGACGGGAAGAGGGAGGGAACCACAGGGGGGATACAAAGTGAATAAGTGTAATTAATACAGAATTTAAAAAAAAAGTAAGATCTGAGTAGTATTCCATTGTGTAAATGTACCACAATTTCTGTATCCATTCTTCAACTGAGGGACATCTGAGTTGTTTGCAGCTTCTGGCTATTACAAATAAAGCTCCTATGAACATGGTTGAGCAAATGTTGTATACTTGAGCATATTTTGGATACATGCCTACTCAGCAATTAAAAACAAGGAAATCATGAAATTTGAAGGCAAATGGTAGGAACAGGAAAAGATCATCCTGAGTGAGCTATTCCAGAAGTAGAAAGACACACATGGAATATACTCACTTATAAGTAGATATTAGACATATACTATAGTATAATCATACTTAAATCTGTACACCTAACAAAGCAAATCAAGAAGGAGGAACCTGGGTAAGATGCTCATTCCGCATTCAGAAAGGGGATGGACATTGGAAGAGGGAGAAAACAGGAAACAAGACAGGAGTCTACCATAGAGGCACTCTGAAAGACTCTACTCTGAAGGGTATCAAAGCAGATGCTGAGACACATAGCCAAACTTCAGGCAAAGTGCAGAATCTTATGAAAGAAGGGGAGATAGGAAGACATGGAGGAGACAGAAGCTCCGCAAAGAGAGAAAAAAAAATCTGGGCCTAGGGGTCTTTTCTGATACTGATACTCCAACCAAGGACAATTCATAGAGATAATCTAGAACCCCTGCACAGATGTAACTCATGGCAGCTCAGTTTCCAACTAGTTTCCCTAGTAATGGGAATAGGGACTGTCTCTGACATAAACTCAGGGGCTGGCTCTTTGATCACCTCCTCCTGAGGGGGAAGAGCCTTACCAGACCACAGAGGAAGACAATGCAGCCAGTTCTGATAAGACCTGATAGGCTAGGGTCAGATGGAAGGGGAGGAAGACCTCCCCTGTCAGTGGACTAGGCTAAGGGCATGAAAGGAGAAGAGGAAGGGAGGGTTGGATTGGGAGGGAATAAGGGAAGGTGTTAGGATATAAAGTGAATAAACTGCAATTAATAAAAAAGTAAATAAATTTTAAAAGTAAAAAAGAAATAAAAAATAAAAATAAATGAAGTAAAATCTGGTAAGAATCATGGAAAATTTCATTTCTTCTATTTCAAAACTTCAAAGAACTTATTTGAAGTTTTAAGGTCTCTATGCTGTTACCATGCAGTTTTTATTACTCTTGGTCTGTAGTACAGCTTGAAGTCCGAGATGGAGATACCACCAAAAGTTCTTTTATTGTATAAGATTATTTTAGCTATTCTTTTTGTTTTTGTTTTTGTTTTTTCTTATGAAGTTGAGAATTGTTCTTTCAAGATCTTTAAAGAATTATGTTGGAATTTTAATGGGAACTACACTGAATCTGTAGATTTTGGTAAGATGGTCATTTTTACTATGTTAATTCTACTGATCCATGAATATGGGAGATCTTTCCACATTCTGATATCTTCTTCAATTTCTTTCTTCAGAGATTTGAAGTACTTGTCACACAGGTCTTTCACTTGCTTGGTTAGAGTTACACCAAGAACTTTTTATTATTTTTGGCTGTTGTGAAAGGTGTTGTTTCCTTAATTTCTTTCTCATCCTGTTTGTCATTTGTATATAGGAGGTCTACTGATTTTTTTTTTTAGTTCATTTTGTATCCAGCCACTTTGCAGAAGGTGTTTATCAGCTGTAGGAGTTCCCTGGTAGAATTTTGGAGGTCACTTATGTATGCTACATATGATATGTGAATAGAGATACTTTGACTTCTTCCTTTCCAATTTGTATCCCCTTGATCTCCTTTAGTTGTCTATTGCTCTAACAACAACTTCAAGTACTCTATTGAAGAGATATGGAGAGAGTGTGCAGCCTTGTCTTGCCCCTGATTTTAGTGGAATTGCTTTAAGTTTCTCTCCATTTAATTTGATGTGAAGTGTATAAAATATAGTTAAGCAATTTGCTTTATGAACAGGTCATTCATGTTTTGACCTTCAATGAATAAGTTTTAAGCAAGTAGATGATACATTTAGTGATTGAGAGAAACAGGATTTGTATAAAATTTTCAAGGAACAAATACAAATTATTAAAAAGGTATCGATGGGACACACGTAAAGACATTCGAGAAAAAAATAAATATGTGGCAAGACGAAAGTCAGACCTGAATGCTAACTGGCTTAAAAGCTTCTGAAGCATGTTCCTGAGCTCCTCCCCTTTAAAGAATGGGTGTTACAGAGACGGAGGCAGCAATCATGGCCCTACAGCAGTCTCCACCAGATCGTTTGTGTGTGTGTTATACTCTTATGGCACTCCTGAGTGTGTGAATGAGTGGGTCTCTGCTTCTCTTGGGGATATTTTTCTTCTCATAATTTTCCTTGCCCAACTTCCACGTGATGGCTTTTGCTTTAGCTTTATTATATTTTATTTTGTTACGTTTTGTTGTTACCTCTTAGAATCTGTTCTTTTTTGATGAGAGACAGAAAGGGAATGGATCCGGATCAGAGAGGTGGTAGGGAGGAACTGGGAGAAGTAGATGGAAAGCCAAGTGTAATCAGGATATAGTGTGTGAGAAAAGAATCCATTTTTATTAAAAGGAGAAACACAAAACAATATGGGTACACATCGTTTTCAGGAAAGTAGGCAGTGTTGTAGGTCAGCATATTACATGAGGTAAGACAGATTTGGGAAGGCAAAAAGGCAAGTTTCTTTCACGTGGAACCCAGGCATGAAAATGGAAAGTAGATTACTAGGGATGAAGAAGATGGCAGCGGGCAGAAAACGCGAGGTAGGTGTGGTCAAACTTCATGGTGCACTTCCACGAAAATGTCATCGCGAGGCCTGTCGCACTGTGTGATGAAAGTGCATGAACAATGTTTAAATGAAGAAAAGTAGAAATGAACAGATTTATTACCACACCTCATAAAGCCATCTATTAAGCTATGTCCGCATGCCCTTGGATCAAATGATGAGCACACCATTTAAGAAGGCAATTGCAGCTACTGGATTCTATGTGGTTTTCCGGTAATTCTGCCTTGCTGTATAGATTTGAAAATGTAGAGTTGCAGTGTTCTCTCGGTAAAATCCGAGATCTTGGGTTCATTCTCTCATATGAAACATTATCAATACCCTTCTTGTGCTATCACATGGATTTTTTTTTTCTGGAGAGAAGTCACTTTTTCTCTCTCTTTAGGTAATGGTATCTGAATGAATGAATGATACATGGTTTTCTAAACTATATTGGGTATTATTTTTGTGTCAGATGAGGATGTTGCACACAGTTGGCTTATTTTTTTTAAACTTAGGAGTTTATCACAAGGATGGAATAAATAAGAATTTCCCTGGGAGTGGTGGTACATGCCTGTAATCCCAATATTTAGGAAGCTGAGACAGGAGGATCACTGTGAGTTTGAGGCCAGCAGGGCTATAGATTGAGCTTCTTAATTAAAATTAAATCAAAACTAAACCAAGATCAAAATAAAAGCAGACAAGGAAGAATGTTGTAGGAGAAACATTGTGGGCAGTCCAGAGAACGTATGTATTGATGGACTCCTTTAATACAGACTCTGAGTGCACCGTCACCACATCCTATAGCATAAAAATATATAGGAGGAAAATGAATGTTAATAATTATGAGAAACTTTAACATGTGAATTTTTCCCTGAGCTGATAAAATACGTGTTGTAGGGCTTAGGGTAAAATGGCTAAGGTATTAACCATTATCTTTATGTCATTGTCAAAAATGTAAGCATACAAAAGAAAAACTTTTGCTTTGGCAATTACAATATATATTAAAATGACTTCGCATTTAGAGAATTCTTAAGGCAAATGGACCTACTATCTCTAAACTAGATTTTAATGTATTATAGGTTCTCATTATTTAGTAATTTAATTTCACTGTTTAATCTGCTTTAGAAAGAATAAGAGCTCATTTCTTTCTTGTGATTATTTTTCAAAAATTTTTATACAAGTTTTTCGGTCATTTTGTCATTAATTTTTACATGAAAATGGCTTTGGATAGGGCCTGGTTGGTCTTCCTGAACTTGTAGAATTTCATACCACTGAAGTTTATGGAAAAAATGCAAAAGCAGTAATCCTAGCCAGCTAGAAAGGTGTGGTGTCACATACCTTAATCAACTCTCAGGGTCCTGAGTCAGTAGTACCTTGGTCTGCAGGACTATATAGGCTACAACCTGTTGAAAAACAAAACAAAGCAGAACAAAAGAACAAAATGAAACAAAAACCGATGAAATCTTAGGTCCTCTGGTGAAGAGTTAAGACATTAATATCTTTATTTTCTTTCTTTGGTGAAATAGCGAAGGCTTAATAGCAAACAGGTAAGCACAATGTTTTTCAATCTTAGTTTTCTTGGGACTGAAGTGCCTCTTGACTGAGTAAAAGGAAAAGGGCAAAGGCAGATATTCGGATATCTGATATAAAGGCAGATATACACAAATACAAAAAAACGAGCGCTCCATTGTCATGAATACTTTCTTTTTTGAAATTTCAAAAACTTCCAGTAGGAAGGAAGAGGATTCACTTTCTGCTTACATGTCCCCAAAGGCTACATCAGAAAGCTCTTAAGACGGAGAAACACTTTCTGCAGTGTCGCAGGAGACAACTCAGCATACAAAAGTCAATATTTCTTTCTCTAATATCAAGAACAACTTTTCTGAGAAAAGAAATAAGAAGGAATTCACAATAGCTTAGAAAATCCTCTAGAAATAAATCTAATAGGTGAAGGAACTCCACACTGAAAACTTTTCAGACACAATAGAAAGAAACTAAAGAAGATACTAGGAAATGGACAACTTCCCACGTTCATGGACAGAATTTATAGGGTTAAAATGACTATATTATTGAAAACAAAATATAGAACCGCCACAACACCATAAGTATTCAAACGACATTCTTCAAATAACTAGGAAATAAACCCATAAAATTCATATGGAAGAGCAAAGAACCAGATCAGTCCAAATCAATCTTAATTCAGGCCATTACAGTTTCTGACCTCAGATTATACTGAAGAACCACAGTAACAAAACGTTCATGGTCCTGACACAGAAACAAATGTGTAGACCAACAAAATAGAATGGTGGGCTCAGAACCTGGTCTTCAACAACGATGCTCAAAACTATCAACGAGAAAAAAACATAGCCTCTTCAGTTGAAATATCAATGTTTTCAAAATACATCTTTTAAAGTTTGAAAAATGTGATTATTTATCTTAGATTCTCAAGTTATATATGCATAATTTAGTACATATAAAAACACCTTATGTATTTATGATTTTAATAAGCTTCGGTAGTGAATAACACTATGTTGACAAGTTTCGGAAAGATGTCCCTGTGCTGTGAATTCAAAGCAGATGCGTGTAGTACAGCCAGGGTGTGTACGGTGAGAATCTGCCTAGGCGAGCTGGATAGAAATCAGAAACTACACTTTAAGTAGATCCCTTAATCTGCTTGACACTTTTGGATATTCAAACACGTTTTTAAAGTACATTTTATACTTTCTTGTTTCTATAATTTTATAATGTTTACATTTTCCAATCTAAAAGAGAGAGCATAGTCTCACTAGATTTAACAAGTATGTTGGATTCCATTATTAATTAATTGAGAACTTACGGAACTTCATAAATTCAACAGTCAAGCTGATGTAATGTTACATTTCAAAAATACTATCAAGATTTGATCTATATAAAGCTTTTTATCAAATTGTGACACTTTTTTCTCTCTTTTCCTTCTCTTTCTTCTCTCTCTCTTCTTCTATCTGTCTCTTTCTCTATCATTCAAGTAAGGGAAGTTCATATAAACCTATTACTATTTTTCCAAAAGAACATACATACTCAGTAAGAAGGAGAAAAGCCATTTCAAATGTTATGCTTTCTTAAAGATCCCAGTAGATGTGTTGGGAAATCAAATTTTGCTAGTAGATCTATACACAGGGAATGCTCCTTAGCATTCAGGAATTGCTTCGCTAGTTTGTGTGTTGCTGTGACACCAAGTATGTAATGACTCTGAGTCTCAATCCATTGGCCATAATGTGGAAAATACAGAAATAAATGGAGAGTGATTTCTCAAGCCATTTTGTCATGGCAGTTCCTTTGGTATGATTTAGGAAACTACAGTGGGTAGAAAAGCTTCCCTTTTAAATGTCAAATACAAGATTCATTTCTGTACTGCTTTAATCCAAATGTCAGAATTCTGAGTGGAGCCATCAATCTCTCCAGAAATTTCTGAGCTTTATGCATCAAAACTGCTGTCCTTTAAGAGAGAGAGAGATCCTGATTTCAAGGAATACCTACTATCCAATTTGTATAATGCTGTAAGAGGATCCATGATGGAGAACACATGTACACTCTCCTGTGTAACTTCTGGAGAGCAATCTAATGTCACAAGGAAGGCCAATCAGAATGAAGACTACCTCCTTCTAGAATGGAAAGAGAATTTGCTTCTAATGTTTTCTCTCTACTCTTTCTTACTTTTTTTATTTCTTAAAACTATAGAACCCTTAATTTCCTTATCTCCTTTTTTAAAACATAGCCTGTGTTTCTCTCCAGAAAGCTGTTTGCATTTGTGAAAATAAAGTGACCATCATTTGTTCTTCAGGAGCTCCACAAGGACCAAATATATCTGGGCACAGGGATCTTTTCTGAGACTGTTTCTCCAGCCAACGACCATGCATGGATATAACCTAGAACCCCCTGCTCGGATGTAGCCATTGGCAGCTCAGTCTCCAAGTGGGTTCCCTAGTTAGGGGAACAGGGACTGTCTCTGACATGAACTCAACGGCTGGCTCTTAAACACCCCCTCCCCCGAGGGAGGAGCAGCCTTGCTAGGCCGCAGAGGAGGACATTGCAGCCAGTCCAGAAGAGACCTGATAAGTAAGGATCAGATGGATGACTTCCCCCATCAATGGACTTAGAGAGGGACAGGGAAGAGATGAGGGAGGGGAGGTGAGAGTGGGAGGGAATGAGGGAGGGGGCTAGAGCTGGGGTACAAAGTAAATAAACTGTAAGTAATATAATAAATAAAAATTTAATTACTTTTTTTATATCCCTTTTCGAGTTCACTATGAAATCCAAAGGGCTTGGAGGATTCCAGTCCTCACATCCACAGTGAAGCAAAGAACTACCACCGCCACCCCCACCCCCACCCCCACCCCCCATCCCCGCCGTCCACAACCATGCACTAGAAAACAAACACTCTGGAGGGCAGAGAAAATGGGTACAAAGAAAGTCAACAAAGTACACAAAAATATCTACTCATTAGGCAATAATGGCCAAGGAAATTTCCTTTCAAACATCCTCTGTAAAAACTGCCCATTCCCTTGGGTGCAAAGAGACACATGAGGTAATCTGTGGCCTTCACATTAGATCATCCACGCAGTCAGAAGAACAACACAGCTTTGATCTGCTCCGTTCAGCTGAAATGCAATTAGCAGCTGCAGACAGTAGGGGGACATGTCCGTGATGAAAGATTTTCCACTTATCAGAAGATAAGGGTGTCACCCTAGGAACGTGGATGCTTTTCTAAGTGAGAGATTCTTTCAAGCATTTGTTTGCTAGTTGGTTTATTTGCTTGTTTATCAGGTCCGTGCTAAACTATTTCTTAGATGTGTGTATTTAAATTTTCCCAATATGTATTGTGTGCTAAAATGTAAATTTATATGTGTCCAGTGAGGAAAAGTCTAAGCATGGGCATGTGGAATAGTTGCTTAGCATGAATTATTAGATTTTAGAGAAACAAGCTTTACACTTCAAGTGCACTGTATGAAGTAATTATTTGGAGGATTAGGATTATGTTTGTGTTTCTTGACACTAACAGTAAACTGTTCAAACTGAACAGAGTTGCTTTTTTGATTTTTTTTTTAAATAGATATGTTCTCCTGAAGCCTCCCAGTTTTAAAAAAAGTTTTTTAGTGAGTGGGTAGAGTACATTTGCACATATGACTAACAAACCATAGACCATCCTCTGCTGCTGTCCTCACTCTCCTTGTAGCCATCAACGTCTCGGGTCTTTGGACACTAAAGGTTTGGTGTAGGACTCAGGTAGAGAGCTGAGTCCTACTTTGTTTCACAGCTGCTAGAATGCTCAGTACCAAAATGGCCTTGGAAGGATGATGATAGAAGATTTGTAAAAGATTTAGGAATTCATATTCACCTAAATCTAAGAGTAGAAATGCCTTGGCACACTATTGACCTCGCCCATTGACCTCTAAGCTTTTATGGAATTGATGGGCTCCTCTTTCCTGTCCATTAAGGCATCCCCATCACAAGCAACAGCCATTCAACATGGGTTTTGTAGTTAGTTATGAAGTCATAGATCTTGGAACACACTACTTCAGATATACCATACAAAAATCCATTGCCTAGTTTTGAAGTTTGGAGGAAGCCATATGTAATGGTGGGTTTTTTTTTTTTTTTTCGTTTTGTTTTTCCTTTTCAGTTATAGGCTCTACCAGGTAATGAAATCAGTGAGAATGAAAGTATGTTAACAAAGTAACTCTAAAGAAAATGAATCTCTGGTCTACTGCCCTCCTGTAAGAAATGTGAAGAATGTTCTTGAATATTAAGAGCCCAATGAGGTTCCCCCTTTTTTTAAATATTAGTTATAGTTTGTTAACTTTGTATCCCTGCTGTATCCCACTCCCTCTTTCCCTCCCAATCCCACCCTCCCACCAAGGTTCCCATTCTTAAAGGTAACTAGCAACAAATTACAGTAACCTAGTAACAGATCCCATGAGTTAGCAGAACAGACCTTAGAGCTTGTGGTCTGAATAAAAGTATAACTTATAAAAGCAGGCAAACTGGATCAATCAAGTAATCCAGGGGAACCAGGAGCAGGACATGCTTGCAAATGCAGGAAATGGTCACAGGTGACTGGTACACTTTTGGCCATCTTTCAGTCTGGTAAAAATTCACCAGCATAATTGAAACTGCTTAGCACTGGGATTTTTTTTTTTTCTTTGCTAATACTTGAAGGAATTGAATTAAGAACATCGTTATTGAAGTGAGCTGATGACTAAAGCTCAGGTGTCATTTTATCACATGGTGCCTTACGGTGACTTTAGAAGCATTTGTGTTTAAAGACCACTTATATATTTTGGGGTGAATACTATGTTGCTGTTTGGATGGGGCTTCTGTCTATATCCTCATTGTTCTTTAACTCAGTGATCCCCTTGTTCATGGGTTCATGTATCCAACAATTGAATCAAACTTCAATTTAAAATTTTTGAAAAATCATGTCAGTGTTGAAACCATACTGAATTTTTAGAACTATCTGCTAATCAATATAGTACAACAGTTATTTATTAGCAAATAATCAGCAAATTGCATTTGGTATTATAGGCACTAGAGATGGCTTAAACTAGAAAGGTTATAGAAACAACCTTTTTTGCAAACCAAAAGCAGCCACATTTTCAAGTAAATTCCTGCATTCTTCCTTTTCCCTTTTTATCACTTTGCATGTGGAGCTATGACCAGTAAGTATCTTCTGTACCATATTGTAATTATAATGATATATTGTAATGATATTATTATCATATTGTAATGATATCACATTGTATATTCATTGTAGAAGTAAATATTTTAGTTTATTAAAAATTAGAGACATGAAGCCACATATACAAGTTCCTAGCCTATTACATTAACAACTGACTGGGAAGCTTACTGACCTTTCTTTTTATAGCCCTTAAATTTTTCTGGTTTGGAGAAGGCAGAATCACTACATTTAACTCTGCTAATGCAGCTAACCACACTGTTCATAGAAATAACAAATGAAGCCACTCGATACTCGCGATTTGATTGCATTATTATAGAATGCAAAGGCTTGTAAATACGTATATCTATGGCTTGCTTTGTGACTCTAGTGAAGATATCTGGACAGTCAGAACTGAGAAATGTCAATAGCTTAGACTGTGAATATTATTCTCAAGAGACTGACTAGTCCCTTAGGGTACCAAAGAGGACATATGTTTTACCTACCCATGATTCTAGAAAGTTCTGGACACAGTTTTGTGTATTGACAGGTGACAAATGGATATTTGTTGAGTGGAATTGAACATCTTCAATAACAGGCAAAGCAAGGCCTGTAAGAGTTTGGAAGTATTACACCCATTCCAATCTCCATTATTTAGGGACTAATTATGGTTTTCAATACCTTGTGCTTCCTGTGTTGGGTTTGTTTCATTGCTCATTAGCACCTCCAGCACACCAGGAGGTAGAAAGGAGTTAATAGCAAGATTAGGGTGGATCATATGCAAATAAGCTAGGCTGGTTTGTTGGTCAGGTCCTTGATTAAAAAAAGGCTTTGGGATTTCTCTAGGATTTTCACTGTTATGCACACCCCACTCCACTGGTGACATACAAAGTAAAGAATACGTATTATGTGTTAGAATATGGTCTTCTGCTTTGTATTTGCAAATTGCTTGTCCCCAGAGATTCTAACTGTTTATGAGCAAACTTGTCATGTATCCCAAGTATTGCTGTTTAACCCTGCCTAAGAAATTATTCCTGATTGGCTGAATAAAAGGCCTAAACCTGGGCAGGGAAGAATAGGGTAGGCGTGGCCAAAGTTGAAGCACTTCGGAAGAGAATCATGGGAAGGAGGGAGACGGGAAGAGAGGAGAAAGGCAGAAGGAGAGAGGAGGAAGCCTCTATGGGTCAGCGTGGGAAAGGAACCATGTGGGATCGGAGGAAGGACTTCAAACGTGTCCTGGAAAAGAGCGAGCCAGATGAAGGGAAAAAAATATTTATGGAGTTATGGATAGGGAGATAGGAATGGTTAAGGCAGATGGCATAGGATGAGGTCTGGGAGGTGGGCGGGGAGGTTATCTTGATAGGGTAGGTGGGAATATCTTCCCAGCCCAAGGTGTTACGAGGCAATTATAAAATCTAACAGATGTCTGTGTCTTGTTTGTGACAGCGAGTTAGGTAATACCATTGTATAAACTGTAGGTCTAATAATAAACCTTTTTAGCTCGATACCATTTATTTACAACAACAAAGAGGTCTGCACGTCTTCTAAGTAAATTGTGCATAACCACTAGATATCCCTCTCCCCCGGGCTGCGCACAGAAAAGGGAAAAAGAAAAGAGATGCAGAAGAGGAGGGTAGGATTCAACAGCCTGGCGGAAGTTTCGTCATCTGATTGAAGTGTTTCTGATCGCAGCAGGGAGGCCTGCGTGTCTTCTGCACAGCAACGCAACAGAAGTCTAGCACCAGCACTGTGCACAGCTGCAAGTCTGTTAGTTGTGCAAGCCGAGGACAACCTGAAAGGCTTCTTACTCTTAAATAGAGAGGAAATTCTAGGAAAGCTCCTTCACATCAGGAAAAAAAAAAAAAGGAAGAAGATGAGGGTTAGCAACCAACATGTGTTCTATATGGTATGGTACTGATGGTGAAAACACATGAGAAACAGGATGATACAAAGCCACTGATAGCCCAGGTCCTCTAGAGTTTCAAACGGCAGATGAAACCAATAGAACAGAAGAACAGAAACCAATCACCAGGAGTTCTTAGGCACAAGTACCTAAGTTTGGCTCCTCAGTGTCCAGGTAAAGGAACCTATGATTCCAGAGCTGTGGAGGCAGAGGGAGGCAGATCTCTGGAGCTCCGTGGGCAGCCATCGTTGGCAAATCTGTCCAGTTTCAGTGAGAGACACTACCTCAAAAAATAAGATAGAGAGAAATTGAGGAAAGCATTTGGTCCTGACCTCTGTAATTCTTACACGTGTGTAAATATACCTGCTCACGTGCATGTATGTACACACACAGTTTCGAATGCATACATCTGTGCTCTGTGTTATCACT
Organism: Meriones unguiculatus; assembly: GCF_030254825.1. Lineage (NCBI taxonomy): Eukaryota > Metazoa > Chordata > Mammalia > Rodentia > Muridae > Meriones > Meriones unguiculatus. The sequence continues at coordinate 55,241,222 of NC_083366.1, read as the reverse complement.
TGTACAAATCTATTCTTCCGTTTACAGACAATTTGACTCAGAATGATGTGAACTATATTTCCTCTAGTCCCAGTTTCTCTCAGATCATCTTTACCTCCTTTCCCAACCAACTTCATATTCTTTCTTTTTCTCCATCTTTCTCTCAAAAAAAAAAAATCCCCCAAACAAAAAGCAAAACAGACAAACATTTTAAAAAAAGAAAAGAAAATTAATAATACAAATGTACCAAGACAAAAGAAACACACACAAACACATGTGCAGTTTATTTTGTATTGGCTGTCTTCTACTGGTCATGGACCTGCGGTAGAAATACTTGACCTTAAAGCTGTCCTTCAATCAGAACGTGCAGCTGTATGTAGACAAGAGCGTATTTATATTTACAGTGGCATATTTTTCTGTGAATAGATCAGTCCTGATCATAAATTTCGTGTTTGTAGACCCAGAGGCGAGCTTTTCTCTTCTTCAATATTTGAGAAATACATGTAACATAAAAGCCCTGTTTACAACCTAAGATCAAAAACCATTAGTGCACAAAGAAGAGGCCATCACATTAATAGGAGTCTGCTCAGACACTTCACTTGTAACCTATCATATACAGTTGTTCTAAGTAACAGTTTAATAGTTGGATGTAAAAGCAAGGGATAAAATTATAAAGCCCTTCAGAATGCCGCTTGGCTACAGCTTCCAAAAATTCTTCTTGCCTTGACTTCACTGATGGAAGGGAATGGATGGGTCAGTTTCTGGAGGATACTCAGGACCCTCACAGAAGAAACATTGAACAAATCCACTAAGTTCTCCATTAGTTTCCTACGCATTTAAATGTCAGCTTCCTTCACTTAACAAAACATTTCGAGACTCGTCAAAGGTCATAGCATGCTCCATTACTCCATTCTTCATATGCCCACAGGATAGTCTTGTGTGTCGTGGATTGCATTGCTTAACCAACAACCAAACCATGGAGTTTTGGATTGCCTTGAGCTTTTGAATACTGGAGATGCCTCTGAGGTGAACTCTGTGAATTCTGTGTGTAGAGCTCTGGTGTGATGGTAGAACAGCATCTGCCTTGTGAGAAAATACCTAACTGCTTTCAGAAGTGGCTACCACATTTTCCATTCACACTGGCAATGTGTGCATTTTCTATTTCCTCCAATTCATTGCCAGCATTGGTTGCTGTGTGCTTGATTGTGGTAGCCATCCCGGATATGAAGTGATAGCTCATCTTAGTTTTGGTTTGACATTTCCCTCATGGCTAATGCTGTTTAGCATCTTTGATATTCTGTTCAATCTTGGTATGTTTTCTTTGGTAAATATCTATTCAGGTCAGTGGTGGAGCAGCTGCGAAGCATTCCCAGGGTTCTGAGTTCAGCCTCCAGCACCAAAAAAATGAAATCTATTCAAATATGTTTCCTCACTTAAAAGAATCATATCATCTGATTTCTTGTTAGTAAGAAGAATTAATTACATATTCTGGATATATGCATCTTAATATTTTCTCCATTATATTTAATCTATATTAAATTTCTTTGATTTTGACTTCTCTGGAACTGCAGGTTTGAATTTTAACAAAGTACAAGTAAATATTTTTGTTGCTCAAATTTGGTGCCATAATATCTAATGTTTATCTAACCTAAGATCATGGTAATTTTCTGTGTTTTCTCCTAGAAGTCTGAATATTCAGTTTCTGGTTCATTTTAAGTATATCTTCTGAAATATTTTCAGTTATAAGTAATAGTTTAATTTTGTGTATGACTATCCAATTACTTCAGCACTAATTGTTGAAAGGATTATTCTTCCTTTTCTCCTTTAATGGTCTTGGCACTGTACTGAAAATAAACTGAAAAAAGTATAGGCTTATTTCTGAATCTTGGATTCTACTTCAAACACACACATGCACACGCGCACACACACACACACACACAGAATCATACACTGTCATGACTACCATAGCTTTGTTTTAAAACTTTAAAACCAAAAGTAACAAGCTTTCCAGTTTTCTTATTTTATCCAAGATGACTTCGGCTACTTTAAATTGTTGCATTTTATATTTGAATTTTGGAGTTAATTCCTGTCAATTATTCTGCAAAGTGAGCAACTGTTGGCAAGGGAGTGTGCATATACTCTATGGAGCATTTTGGGGGGAATTGCTCTGTTAACAATATGAAATTTTCCAACCACAACAAAATCTTTCCATTTATATTAAAATAGTCTTTTTTTATTTATTTACCTATTGTATTTAAATTTCTCTCAACAATATTTGTGCTTTTAGCATGAAAGTTTTGCCATTAAATTGAGTTCTCAGTGTTTTATTCATGCAATGCTGTTGAGAACCGAACAGCTTTTTGTTTGTTGTTTAATTTTTTTGTAATTCTTTCTTTTTTTTGAGATTATAATATAATTACATAAACCCTTCCTCCCCCCCCTTTTATTTCCTCACTCCCTGACCTCACATATGCCCCTGTTTGCTCACATTAAAATTTATGGCTTCTTTTTACATTGATAAATAGTTTTAATTTTGAATTGGCTGAATTTTGATTTTTAGATATATTTTTTGTTTCCAAAAACCTTACTGAATACATTTGTCAGTTCTAGCAATTTTAGTCATTTTTTTTGTCTTTATATAGAAGATTCTGATGGGATGTGGTTTTGCATGCCTTTAGTCCCAGCACTCAGTGACTGAGAAAGACAGATCTCTGTGGGTTTGAGGCCAGCCTGATGTATAGAACAAGTTCTAGGCCAGCCAGAGCCAAGTAGTGAGATCCTGTCTCCGACAATGCAAAATAAACCAAAACTAAATAAATAAAGTTTAGAAGTTTCTGTATGGCACCATTCTTTCCATTTCAACAAAGCTAGCTGCTTTATCTTTCTTTGTCTTCCCAACTTGCCTTGATTCAAACCTCCAGTAAAATGTGGCATGGAAGTAAGGGAAGACATCCCTGCCCGTTACCAACCTTAAGTGGAAAGACCTAATTTCTTCATCACCTAATTTGACATTAGCCGGAGGGTGCTTAGGGATTCATTTAACACCGTGTGTGTGAGTATGTCAACTTTCACGCCAACAGTGAGTAAATTGTTATCAGCATTTTGACTTAGGTTCATTCAGAACACGGTCAGCCTAGTTAGCAAGTGTTTCTGTCAATGAGCAGACGCACTGGAGTCTACCTTAATACTACTTCCATATTGTCTAAATGATTATTAGTTAAGTTGATTAGCTGGAACTGTAATTAATATTTTTAAAATGAAACTAGGAATTCTACTATACTTTGTAATTTAAAAAATTATTATTTTTTTAAATTTTTATTGTTAGTTACATTTTATTAACTCTGTATCCCAGCTGTATCCCTCTCCCTCATTCCCTCCCAACTCCCCTCTCCCTCCCTCATCTCCTCCTTGTTATTGATTGTAAACAGTAACCAGGCATCTGGTTTTCCTGTGTTTCAAAACCTTGCAAAGGTCATGACAAATTCTGTAAGAACAACAGTGGTAACAAAGGAAGGCAGAAAAATCCCAAGCACTGTTAATGAACTAAAAATTGTGTGCGTGTGGTCTTAAATTTTTATATTCTGTGCATGTTTTCACTTTATGTATTTTATTTTATTAATTATACTTTATTCACTTTGTATCCCCCCATAAGCCCTTCCCTCGTCCCCATCCCATCCTCCCTCCCCCTTCTTCACGCATGCCCCTCTCCAAGTCCACTGATAGGGGAGGTCCTCTTCTCCTTCCTTCTGATCTTAGTCTATCAGATCACATCAGGAGTGGCTGCATTGTCATCTTCTGTGGTCTGGTAAGACTGTTCCTCCCTCAGGGGGAGGTGATCAAAGAGCAGGCCAATCAGATTATGTCAGAGGCAGTCCCTCTTCCCATTACTATGGAACCCACTTGGACACTAAACTGCCATGGACTACATCTGTGCAGGGGTTCTAGGTTATCTCCATGCATGGTACTTGGTTGGAATATGAGTCTCTGGCAAGACCCCTGTGTTCAAATTTTCTGGTTCTGTTGCTATAACATAGGATAAACCTACTAAAATCTGTATACCTAAAGAAACTAATCAAGAGAGAGGACCCTGACTAAAATGCTCAATCCCCATCCCGAAAGGCAAAGAGGATGGACACCAGAAGAAGAAGAAAACAGGAAACAACGTAGGAACCTGCCACAAAGGGCCTCTGAAAGCCTCTGCCCTGCAGACTATCAAAGTAGACGCAGAGACTTATGGCCAACTGTTGGGCAGAGTGCATGGAATCTTATGTAAGACGTGGGAAATAGTAAGAGGACAGGAACTCTACTTTATGTATTTTTTACCTAAGATATTAATCTGATTCCAATGCTTCTTCCAACCCTAAGGTCTTATGATTCCATAAACTTTGCTGCAAACAGCAAGGTGTGGTACCTTGCACCTGTGTCCTCAACCATACAAGAAGCTGAGACAAGAACACTTGGACCTGAGAGTTCAAGGTGGACCGAAGTAACATAGTAAGGACCCATTTTAAAAGTTTAAACAAAACAAAGCAAAATGAAGAACAACAACAACAACAAAAGTGTTTTCAAAGATTACCACAATGAGAAAAAAAAAAAACAAACAAAGAAACAAAAACTATTTTAAAATACATTCAGATATATTGGCTCCTGTTGATCATTTTGTTCTGTGCTGAGTGAGTTCCTTACAATCAAAATATTCTAATATTTCCAGGTTTTGTGGTTGTTGGGAAGACAAGGCCAAGTTTCTTCCTTGGTCTTTCCATGCCGCTGCTTCTCTCCATTAGCCAGGCTCCTTGTTTGATTTGTGCTTAAAATGAAAATGAGTAAAACAGGAAAAAAAATTTATTTTTTTTAATTTTTTTATTAATTACACTTTATTCACTTTGTATCCCCCCATAAGCCCCTCCGTCCTCCCCTCCCAATCCCACCCTCCCTCCTCCCTTTGCATGCATGCCACTCCCCAAGTCCACTGATAGCGGAGGTTCTCCTCTCCTTTCTGATCTTAGTCTATCAGTTCACATCAAAAGTGGCTGCATTGTCCTCTACTATGGCCTGGTAAGGCTGCTCCCCCCCCCCAGGAGGAGGTGATCAAACAGCAGGCCAATCAGATTATGTCAGAGGCAGTCCCTCTTCACATTACTATGTAACCCAATTGGACTCTGAACTGCCCTGGGCTACATCTGTGCAGGGGTTCTAGGTTATCTCCATGAATAGTCCTTGGTTGGAGTATGAGTCTCTGGGAAGTTCCCTGTGTTCAAATTTTCTTGTTCTGTTGCTCTCCTTGTGGAGTTCCTGTCCTCTCCAGCTCTTACTATTTAACAGTTAAAACTGCAACTCTTCACTGTCAATGAAAATTAAGGTATTTAGTTCTTGACAGAAAAAAAATTAAACCACTAAAGCAGAATCTGCTAATCAGACCAGTTTGTTTTAATCCAAATAAATCAAATTCAACTACTGTCAATTCCAGTTTTACCTTAACACTGAAAGATTATGATTTGCTTTTGTTTGTTTTTCAGCTCTGACCAACATAAGAAAGAGCAAGGCCTCAAAGAATTAAAAAAAAAAGGAAGAAAGGAAAGAAGAAACAGAATGACAAGTTTTGAGAATGAAAAAAAGTCACTGAATTTTGATGGATCTTATTCTGTTAACAAAACTGAAGAAATCGAAATCCCTGCAGTATAAATAAATAATTCAGAGTATAGATTAACTTTTGTGTCCCGGTTTGGTTTGGGGCATAACTGAAATAGTAGATTACAATAATTTCACTTATAATATTCTTCAGAGACTAAGGAAATATGGTAGCCACCATCTCCCTTTTTAGTAAAAACTCATTCATATACAGATACTATGACTGACTGCCCTTTTCAAAACTTCGTTTACCCTCTTTAAACTGAGATAAGAAAGTAAGTAGGAGAAAACGTTAAATTCATAACTAAAGTGAGACTGGGAGTGAAATCTCACAGTCAAAATTAGATTTTCTTGAAAATCTTGGAATAAATTTTCACAAAAGATTTCATTTGCAAAATAAAGATCCCCGTTGAGTCTTTGGGAATAAACAAAAGTTTAAAACAAACAAAGAGCAACAGCAAAACAACAGAAAAGTCACAGAGCACAGAAATCGAAGCAAGAAGGGGAAGCAGCAGATGACCAGGTCCAAGTGTCAACTCTTGTTTCCCTCCTCTAACAGCAGGGTAATCAGCTGTAATTAAGAAGCAAAGTAGCAGTCTAATAAAGAGCACTTGTCCCCGGTTGTCATCTTAGTGATCAATTCACACCTCTGTCACAATGACAGGGACCCCTCAAACTCTCTAAATAACCTGACTGCTAGGACCAAAGGGGGATTAGGAGCTAGATAATGGATTGCTGGGACTCTAATGAAGTAGAGGGTAAGGAGATGAACCCTCAGCTGTGAGGCAGGAGGCCAGGGAGGAGGCTTGCAAGAGTAAACTTTAATTAAGGTTTTGGTGCGCTTTGGTTCCTTGATTTTGAGTCAAATTAATTTAAGAGGTTCAGGATTTTTAATGGGATCCTCTAAGGCACCTTCTTCTTGTTGTTTATCTGGCATTCCTAGGAAAATCTTTTGAATTAGTCTTTACCTCATGATGTTTTTTTTTCCTCTTTGATATATTTTATTTAAAAGCACATCTCTCTAATCAGTTCTCTCATTTGCCTTTCATGTATGTGTTTTCCTGTAAATGCTTAGAAAACTAAAAAGACTGAAAATCAAGCTTCGTTCTCCATCACTAAATATAGTCTTGCACAGAAATACTAAATAAGAATATCAGTTGTGCTTTATTAAAAAAAAAAAACACACCATGAAGCTTTATACCAGTAAGAGATAACAGAAATCTTTTTTTTTTTTAACATGGGGTTATATAGGCTTAGCCAGGGCAAACACTTTTGCTGGTTACAGTTAATTTTTGATGAACCACAAAATCATGCTTTCTAAAGTTCAGAGCCTTTTGGTTCCCAACGCTGACAAGTTACAAGGACTTTATAGAACAACAGTTCAGTGTCCATTTGTCCAGGCCTGCATGTAGCTGTGTGGATGGCTTCTAGTGTATTTCTCGGCTAACATGGCAGGTGTCTGTATGTGAATGACTCTAGCTACTAGGAATAAGATAGATCAGTCAGCCTCAGCCACCTTTAGGCTGCATTATGGCAGTTTGGTCCTGAACCAGGCAAACAATAAGTCATCTTAGAAATAAATGTCACTGTCCCTTTTTATTACATACTTCAGTAGTCTGTAATTCTCCACTTTCATTAGTCTGGGAATGGGCCTTATTCGTCTGTATGTAGTCATAACTTTATATATCATCATTGTAGCAGAAAGCATTGTTTAGAAAGTTCTAAACCACTGCTACTGCAAATGCCACCTCATTAACCCTCTGGTTTTTGCTTGTTGCTCTAACTAGAAGCACACTTCATCATGAGCTTACTTTGAAAAACTTCGTCGCGTGAGCAAGAGGACTGTAGCCAGAGGACTGTGATACATCACAGCTGAGCAAAGACTCTGGAACACCAACACTGGTACTCTCACAGGATTTGGTAGAGTAGTTTACCTTTAAAAGTCCATCCTAATCATTCAAAAGTAGTGAAATTGTCCTACCATATATATATATACATATATATATATATATACATATATATATACATATATATATAGAGAGAGAGAGAGAGAGAGAGAATCCACCTTTCTGACTCAGCCTTTTGCTGAAGTGACTGCAAAACAGTAAGCCCATTTGTACAAAATGGAAGGCAAAGGATGTGAGATGCCAGATTTTAAACTTCAAATAAACGTAAAACGATTGATTGAATGAATGAATGAATGAATGAATGAATGAACCCCTTCAGTCTGTACCTCAGAACCCCAAAGTCCGTCATTCTCAAAAACTGCAGTTCATACAGAGGGGTGTGGAGGAACCTGGAAATCGTTATCTAGCCCATCAGGACCAATGAGACCTCATCACCTCTAAAATCAAATCCAAGGGCTAGTGAGTAGATCCTCGATGAAATTACTGTTTCAGCTCAGATGAACTTTTGTCTCTGTGAATAGACGCCTGCCTCCCACCACCCCATGGTCGCTCTGATTGTTTTCTCCAGAACCCCGGCTGAAGGAGTGTCACCTGCCGATGCTATCAAGAGACCGAGCCCAGCGCTTCACCTGCTTTTATTTATTTATTTTTCTTTTGTACTCAACAGATTGTTGTGCTCACAATGGAGACTCGAGGAACACGAGTCCTGCCTCCTCTTAGAGTGTCTTGATGTGAAATATGAGAAGACCAAAAGGCTAATCTATGCATCCGCTGGCCAGGGGTGGGAGCTATTTCAGTCCCATTTCACACGCACTAATCAATTCATTGACTGAAAAAAAGAGAGAGAGAGAGAAAAGAAAGAAGCCTGCCTTTTCCATGTCCAGCTGCAGCAGCCAGGAGCGGGAACATATGCCCATCTGAAAAGGGAGGAGGGGGCAAAGGCTTCTGCGGAGCCAGCACACAAAGAAAGCCAATCTACTCCACAAAGCGTGGAATGACTTAACCACTCCATTGTATTAAATATGAATGAGTCCTCATTGTGGAGCTCAGTGTGTGGGGATCCGAGGAGTCCTCCCATTAGCCACACGATTAACCAGATTACACGGGAAGCCGCTAAGGTAAATAAGGCCAGCCTTCTGTCACTTCCTCCCCGAGGCCTGACCAACAAGGGGCCCAAGAACTGGACCCTTTGTAGTCAACTGGGTGGAAAGAAGAAATAGCCATGAATGTCAGGCTTGGTAATTAAAAAGAGAGAGAGAGAAAGAGACAGACAGACAGAGGAGGAGAGAGAAAAGAAGTTGTCCCTAGGGACCATCTAAGGGAAACAGTGTGAAAACATCTTTTTGATCAAGTAACATGTCAGCATTGTTTCCTTTGACCATGTAGGACTAATCTAACCCTCCCCTAACACCCTAACACGGTTCTGTATCCCCTTTTGTGGTGCGGGAGACAAAAAGCCCACAACACATGAATTAAAGCTGCCCGGCGATTCTGCTCATTATTGGTGAGAATGGGTGGTTCTGTGCCTACAAATCTGTCTTCCTGTGAAACCAGCTCCTGTTCATCTCCATGTGGGTCCCTCCTCTCCCACCGCTACAGCCCTGCTCATTCTGGTGAGCAGATAAACACCCATAGTTAATTGGTTTATGGAAATTGCGCCAAAGTTACAAGGCTCATCGCAGCTTGAGTTTTGACAAATACAAGGAAAGGAGAACCACTTCCAAGGGTACTGAAAAGCCTATTTTCCTGGAAACTCAGATATCTGACATGGAAATCACCCTTGTTTAAAACTGTCTTAGCTTATTGATGTAACAAAAAAGTGGAAAAATGTTCATCACTCATGTATTCAGAACACATGAATTTTTTTGGACATTGTTCATTGTACAACAATAAAACTATCAGCAAAAAGTGTTTCAGTGTAAAAAGCACTGTGTATACTATACTTTGAGAAAGTATAGTATCGTGAATGAAAATAAATACTATTTTGACAACTAGAAATTTATAATTAAATTATATTTTAAACACATAGGAATGCTATACATAAATTATTAACAAGCATAAATTCATTTACAAAATCTTTTAAACATAACATTGCAAGAGGTTTTATATATATACACACATATATTACATATACTCTCATATATATAACCTAACTTAGTTTTTAATCATTAAAGATATGAGTTTTCCCCTGTTTGTCTATTAATATTCATTCCTCTATAAAACTGTTCTTAACATTTGTAATCAATGTAACAGCAAAACCAGATATAGTTTTCAAATTCCCTTTGAGAGTAAATGAAACATACCTCTAGCTGAAGTGATCTCCACAGAGTTTGGAACACTGGGTATAAAATCTTATCTGTATCGATCTTGTTAATGATAACAGTCTTTTTTTTTTTTTTTAATTTTCAGCATGCATTTTTGCCTAACCATAAGTTTGGGAGAGCTAGAGACAGAGATAGATAGATAGTAAGATGGATAGAGAGATAGTAAGATAGATAGTAAGATAGATAGAGAGATAGATAGATAGACAGACAGACAGACAGATAGAAAGGTCCCAAATGATGGAGCAAAAACCCACCTTCAGAAAGAATCATCAGTATATCACAGCTCAGGTAAACATTAAGCAGACAGCTTACACAAAAGCAAACACATGAAATCAGAATTTCTGCCGCTAACTGAACGATTCATTAGGTCATTTTGCATCTGTAATTGTTCCAGTCCCACGCCTTCTCACTTTTCTACAAGCAAAACTTTCTGCTAAGGGTGATGATTTCAAAGATTCAAGAAATATAGAATCTTTTCGGCAGGGACCCCATCTAAGGATTTAACATTTAATTTCTTTAACATTTAATTTCTTTTAACATTTAGTTTCAGAAAAGCTCACGTTTCATGAAAGCGTAGATGAGTAATCCAGTTACTTCTCCCCCTCCCCTTGTTAAAGTAAAATTGTCACAACTTAAAATATCTTTTGCTCAGTGCCATCCAGTGTGTCAGCACTGTCACCTGTGGAGGGAGCCTGCAAGCCTGGGGAAAGCGCTGTAGCCATAGAGTTCTGAATTCTCCCTCTCTGGCCAGGTTATGCCATTCTTTCCAGTCCTGCTGTGGGGCTTCCATCCACCCTGACAAAGGCTGTCTCTTTCTCTCTTGCATGGCCATTGTGAACCCCCGACCCTTTTTCTTTCTTGAGCCATTCTCCTTGACATTGTCTTTCTTTTATGTTTTAGTTGTGCTATTTCTTTCTAATATTTCAAAAACCTTTGATTTTGTTTACTATTTCTTTATGGTATTTCAATTTCGGCTTATGAGTCAACTAATCTCAGCTATGGTTCTAACTGTTTGTATGAGTTTTTTTTTCTAATTTTTCAAAATATGAAGCAACCTAATAGTCTTTTTTGTTTTTTCAGTTCCAGCTGGGGATTGGGACTTAAATTTGAATATTTCTAAAATGGAGTATTTCCTGAACAGAATAAAATGTTCCATTTTCATAATAATACAGAAAATATTGAACACCAAAGGGCTCCATTTGCCATAAATAACTTTTCTAAAAGTTTTAGCACTTGCCATTCTTCTCTGAGGTCCACTCTTCCTGGAAAGCAACTTCAGTGGGAAATGGTTTCAGTGAGCATCTTTCTACCACAGAGTGAGCAAGAGGTGAAAGTTTTCCCTTCATAGTTCATGTAGAGTTGCTTAAAATAAGGTTTGAATAATGAATGAAATGTTTTCAATCTCAAATTTTACACAATTGTTTGAATATGCAGAAATAAAAAATTGAAATAATAAACTATGATATTGTTATAGGTTGTTCATGTTTAATACAGTTTTTGATTTCCAGTGATATTACCAATGGCTTAAAATTCATGTGTTATTAAAGCATTTTTCAATTTTTATGGAAAGTTTCATTCTCTTGGATTCTGAATACTTGCATTGTTTATTTATAACTTGGATTCAAGTAATTTATAATGCAGGGAATTCTACGTAAATTTTTCCAGGTAAATAATGGTAAACAAGTTTTTATTAAGGAAGTTAGGATAAGGATGAAAATTTGAATATAGCCAGTTGAGCTTCTTGTATTATTTTGCTGGAAGTTTATAAGGATAACCTACTCAGGACTAGCTCATATTTTCTAGAATGAGAACACAGGGATTGTGTACGTGGTATGTTGGCATTTTCTAATGGAAAAGCAGCAAACCAGCTTTAACTAGATTTCTGGAGCTGGTGATAATGGTCAGTGTGAATTTCATATGCTGCCGTAAAAGATGGACATTTCCATGGGAGACACAGAGGCTTAGGAATTAGAGAGACAGTTCAGTGTTTAAGAGTACTGGCTGGGTGACCAAGAACCAAAGACCCAAACACTTTTGCTCTAGAAAAAAAGTACCAATAGAATGAATCCTGATAGTATTCTGCTATACTCATAGATCAGTGCATTATTTGGTCATCATCAAAAAAGCTTTCTCCTGCAGAGGATGGGAACAGACACAGAGACCTATAGCCAGATATTATGCAGAAGGAAAGAGTCCTTGGAATACAGCTCTAAATAGGATGTCTACGTCAGATAACCCTTTTTCAGAGCTCAGAGAACCCAGTAAAAGAGGAGGCAGAAAGAGTGGGAGAGATGGAGGGAGTGGAAGACATCAGGAGACCAAGGTCCTTTAAAACAACTGAGCAGATCTTGTTTGAACTCAGAGTCTGAAGCAGCAAGCAGATTGTTGACAGGTTGATAGGTCCTCTGCATATCTAGTATAGCTTTCAGCTTAGTACTTTTATGAGGTTCCTGTGTGTGTGAAGGAATAAGTCTCTGATTCTTGTGCCTTGCTCTTGTGGCTCTTTTGTTTTTGTTGGGTTGCCTGGTTCAGCCTCAATATGATAATTTTTTTCTTTTATTTTATTATATCTTATTTTATTATTCATGGTTATCTCTTAGAATTGTGTTCTTTTCTAAATGGAGACAGAAAGGAAGTGGATCTGAGACAGGAGTTGGGGAAGAACTTTGAGGAGTACAAAGAGGGAAAAGCATAAACAGAATATATTGTATGAAAAACAATCTATTTTTAACAACAACAAAAAAACAATTAAAATAAAATTTAAAAGAAAAGATTACTTGGTGCACAATACTGAGGACTTAAATTGAGCTCTCAGCACCCACATAAAAAATTTAGTGAGGTCTCAAGGGTATCTATAACCTCAGTGTTGTGTTAGGGATTGAGAGAGTAGGATTTCTGGTGCTTGTCAGTCAGCCTTCTGGAAAAATGTGAGCTTCAGATCATAGAGAGATCCTGCTCCAAAGGAATATAAAGAGCAATTAAAGAAAGATCTCCAATGCCCTCTTCTGGTATCCAGAAGTGTGTACTTACACAGGTGCACACATGCAATTGTTCACCACAGCACACACACACACACACACCATACATTCCTCTCTCTCTGTTTCTTGCAAGTGTTTTCTCTCTCTCTCTCTCTCACACACACACACATAGACAAGTACATACATATACAAATAAGGAAATTAACATGATAATTCCTTTCTTCATGGTAGTATTCAAATTCAGTTCATAGTTTTCAGAAAACCTCCAGGTAAGGCACCAAACAACAAAAGAATTTATTAAAAAAGTAAAAGCTTATAGCTACTACTCATGGCTGAGGTATTTTACCTTAATGATATAAGCTGCTTAGGTTTGTGCAAGCCAGTCCTAGATTTGTGTGGTGGTCATATTTTAAATATTTAAAATCAAGAAATAAAACTTTTAAATTAAAAATAACACACACACTCACACACACACACTTCTATAGAGTATTTATTATATCTGTTTCTTGGAAGACTGTGTGCTAGCCAGGATGTTGGTGGAAAACATGACCTATATATGAATGTTTGCCATGTGCATGCAGTACCTGAAGAGGCTCCTGAAGAAGTCAGAGCACCTGCAACTAGAGTTACTAATAGCAGTGAACCATCAGCTGAGAACCAAACCAAGTGCTATCAACCTCTGAGCCATCTCTCTAGTATCAGATGAGGGACTTTTTTTTAAATTACACTTTATTTACTTTGTATCCCCCATAAGCCCCTCTCTCCTCCCCTCCTGGTCTTATCCTCCCTCCCCCTTTTTCACACATGCCCCTCCCCAAGTCCACTGATAGGGGAGGTCCTCCTCTCCTTCCTTCTGATCTTAGGTCTATCAGATCACATCAGGAGTGGCTGGGTTTTTTTGTTTGTTTGTTTGTTTTTTGTTTTGTTTTGTTTTTGTTTTTGTTTTTTGTTTTAATGGAGAGATTTTAACACTCAATCTAGTTCCATTTCATTACATATCCATAATCATTATTTATCCTTAGACTTTTTATGCTTCAAATTGCTCATGCGTACTAACAGCTAAGAAAACAAAATTAAACACAATTTAAAATTTTCATGATTCCATACTACCTGCTTTCATTTTATGTTCTACAAACAAAAGACTACAGAAAAATAAAAAGCTTCAGCAACTCCATGATAAGTCGAACACACTGTTTCTTATATTCTGATTGTGGAAGAGAGGCAGTACCGTCCTCAGCTTCTGTTCATAGGAAATAAATTAGCATATCAGGGGCACTGACATAGACTTTCAATATCTGGGGCTTTATTTAATATCCTAATATAAAATATGTTATTGTTTGCCTCCTGTTATACATCAAACTGACTTCCAATTTGCCATTTCTGATATTATAACAATCCTCTGGCAGATATCTTGTGAGAGCTGCATTCTTTCTGAGAGACTGTTTTCACAGAATACTCCCAAGGAACAAGTTGTAACACATTTAGAAGAATGCAGTTTATTCCCAGCTGTAGCAAGAAGATTTCTCATTCCACAAAGTCCATGAAGGATTAATTTCATATTGCATGTTAAAATTTTCTATCAATAAACCTTTAGTAACTTTTTTGGATCCTCTTCCAACTTTCTGAAAATTCTTTATCAATTTTCTATACGAAACAAAAAAAAACCCTTTTCTTGATATTATCTATGCTACTGTATAACAATGTCTTAAAATGTATTTTTCTCATCCTTTTCTTGATTAATTAAAGACAGACTTTAAGTAATAATAGTCATGGAACAGAGTCCTTCAGAACATATTTCTTAGTGTCCCTTTCTTCCAAACTTTATCTCTAAGTAAAACCTAGGTGTGTTTTATGAATAATCTTTTATAAGATATTCTGGGATGACAATGTTATGTGTAATGTTAATGGTTCCATAGTAATTTAACTAAAACACAGTTTTAAAGTAGATTATCTAATGGGTAGTTTAAAAATGGAATGGGATTCAGTTTGAAGTACAATGGTATGAATTTTTAATAAATGAATATTTGAAGAACATATATTATACATATTTTTCACACATGCATGCACACCTATGTACACAGATTATGAATATTGATATTGGTATTGATGTAGGCGTAAATGCAGATATAGATACAGAAGCACACTTGTGAATCTTTCTCTCTCACATTGCAAGCCGATCTTAATGTGGACTGGGCATTTGTACACAGGAAGAGCAATCCCGCCTGCTATGCCTCATGCCAAATGACAAGAATAGTTTCTGTTAGGTTATTTTAAGCCTTTTTACACTTACACATCATGCCAATTTTGTGAGCACCATTATTATTCCCATTTTAGAAGAAAAACAGATTACGTTTGAAGATGTAATGGACAGGTACTTGTCTATAATCCAGGAAGCCCAGAAGCCCAGCACCATAGAAACATCACATGCTGTTTCATGCTATAATCCTGGCGCTCAGGATATGCAGACAGGAGGATCAGATGTTCAAGATTATTATCAGGTACATAGTGACTGTGAGGCTAGCCTGAAGCGTATGAATATATCTTAGAAATATTTATCTGGAATCTCATAATACGGTATGAGACTAAGACATTGGAGCAGAGCAATCTAATTCAGGGGCACATATAGTTTTTCTACAGCCATACAAATGAAGTATGTATTAACAGCTTTTTACCCGTGATAACTAAACATCAAATCAGTGGTGAAATGTGTTATCCTTAAAGTCTGTCCTAAAAGATAGTGAAGAAGTCAGTAGCAGAGCAATTGCTGAAGTCAGGTGGCATACAAGAAGATACTGAACAACTGTCAAAGAATGCAATACGTAAGGGCACAGCATTCAAAAGCGAAGGGAAGGAGGTTCAGGCAGACCACTAGTTTTCACAGACTCACTGCTTCCCCCTATATTACAGTCTTGGCACCGGGGCGGGGAAAAGGATGCTCAGGTCAAAGATGTCAATGTAAGAGTAGCCAACGAGTGCCTAAAACAACATGATGAGGTTCAAGCTGCCCAGGAAACCAAGAGCCAAAGGGTCACAGTCCACGAAGAAAAGTAGACAGGGAGAGGGTTTCTCGAGATAATAGAGGGTGCTCCAATTTGAGAAGTTAAGAAGTTGAAACCAAGCAAAAGTCAGACAAAACAAACCAACAAACTAAATAAATGGATAGATAGATAGATAGATAGATAGATGATAGATAGATAGATAGATGATAGATAGATAGATAGATAGATAGATGATAGATAGATAGATAGGATGAATAAGATGGGTAGCTATAGAAATAAAGAAAAGTAAACTCAAAGTGAAGATTTCTTTTTTAATTTTCACAGTGCTGCTTACAGATAATTCCCCAGTTTTCTACTGAGAGATGGAAATCCTGAAGTCATTTTGATTCCTTATGATGGTTTGGCTTATATTTACATGACTCTGGGTTCACTGGGCACCAGCCATGGCTCATTATCATTGACACATCTCTGTAGTCCCATAAAACATATTTAAAAACAAACAGCAATTTAGTCATTTATCATAATTACATATACGTATAATTGCCACAAATATTCATATATATATACATCTCTCTCTCTCTCTCTCTCTCTCTCTCTCTCTCTCTCTGTGTGTGTGTGTGTGTGTGTAATTATTTTAAAATAAATTTCTTGGGTTGAAGAAATTATGTGGTAGTTAAAAATGCTTCCTACTCCTCCAGAGGGCCAAAGCTAAATTCCTAAAACCCACAACTGAAATCTCACAACTCCCTGTAACTGCAGTTCCCAGGGGCCTGATATGTTTTCCTGGTGTCTATAGGAACCCAGAAGTGGCGTGTGGTACACAAACACACACACACACACACACATACACACACACACACACCCCTAAGAACACACATGCATGTATGCACACACATACATCTAAAAATTCAAAAATAAAAAAAATTTTAAACAATTTGTTTTTTATTTATGATCAGTAGATATTTTGTTTGTACATCTCTTAATATATTATCATGTATCTCTACATACTCAAGGTCATATAAAACTTTGTTGGACAAAAGGTGGCTGTAATTTGAAGTATCTTAAGAATATTTGATTATAAGGAAATATTTTTTAATATTCAGAACCTCTATTAATATACCAGTGTTTTCAGACACCATATTTAAAATTTTATTTTAAATTATGTGTGTGCGTGTTTTGTCTGCCTGTGTGTTTGTGTACCACTTGCTTGCAGTGCCACCGAAGTCCAAAACAGGGCATCAGATCCTCTGAGTGGGACTGGAATTACTAGCTTCCTTGTTGGAAATAGGACCAGAGTTCTCTGGAAGAGTGGCCTTTGCTCTTAATCACAGAGCCATCTCTGCAGCCCTACAAACCATATTTAAAAACCACTAGAAACACAATTTCTTAACTTACCACTGATTTATTTTGCAGTGCTAGAGACAGTGTCTAGGGTTTCCTGCATACTAGGTAAGTTTTTTATCACTGACTAGCACATGTAGCTCCTGTGTGACTCAATGGCAGAAGGCTGGCCTAACAAAGTTAAAATCCTCTTTTTGATCCGCAGCACTACCAAGATGTTTTTGCAAAATGTCTCTCTAAAATGCAGAAATGTAAGAACTTAAATATGATGGAAAGGCTAATGAAAATGTTCTCTTAAACAGAGAAACAAAAGTCTATTTTACAAGGCTTGGCATTTAAATGGACCAAACAGAACTATTACGTTGACAATATTTTCACAGCTGGGAAAAGAACTAAAATGTAAATGTTTAATGTAATGGTTATAAAAAAATTATCTTTAAACCACTATAATACTGCCAAATGTAAATGACTCTTTTCCTCAATTATACTGCACAGGGGTTTAGAAAATTTGATATAAACTTGCAGGACTGACCTCTTTCTCTGCTCTTCTTGTCTCTATGACTTTAAAGCATCCTGGGTCTTTAGTTTCTCAGACTTGAAGTAAGAATAACATTGCCTTTTTGTCCTGACTGACTGTGTGAACAAAGCATACAGAACTTTCCCTTGAGTGGAAAGCAGAAGAACATGATTCAGTGGCCTTTCTTTCTACTGATCTTCCCTTGGTCTTACTGAAGAGTAATAGATAATCTTTAGATTTTTTAACTGGGAATAAAAAGCCCCGGATTGTTGTTTCAGAAACTCTACTCAATCAAAGATGTCTTTTTCAGACCCAAACATATATGAACTCTAATGGTCGGTTTTGTCTAAACACACTCTAGAATCATCTGAAACATTTTTTTTCTCAAGATAGTATCTAAAAAATATTGGTCTGTGGGCATGTCTCTGTGAGGGATTATCTTAGTTGAATTTATTAAGGCCCAAATGCTTTCTCACTGTGGGTGGCACAATTCCCTAAGCAATGGATCCTACTTATACAAGAGTGAGGAAAGCCAGTTGAACACGTACATTAATTCCCTCTTCTTTGCTTTAACTGTAGATATAATATTAGTAGCTGTTTCAAGTTCCTTGACTTCCAAGCAATGATAAGCTGTAACCTGGACTTGTGAGCCAAAACAAAGCCTTCTTCCTCTTAGTTGTGTTTATCAGTGTCTCTATTACAAAAAAAAAAAAAAAAAAAAAAAAAAAAACGGAAATAGAACTGTGTTATTTATTAATCCTCCTATCCTGAGTCCACTGCAGGTAGTGCTAAATAGGTGTAAATATTTTATTTATTGGGCTCTAAGTAGAGTCTCTGTATCGTGGCTCTTCAGTCACTCCAACCAACATTAGCAGGCTTTGCCCTCCTCAGTTCTACACAGATTTGGGAGGCTAGTTTCTGGTTCGTGGTATGAAACTATGAACTATGAAATGAAAATAATTCCACACACACTCTCCCAAAAGAAATGGCACTTCTATTCTCATTGCCATCACCTAAGTGTTTTCATCAGTATATGACCATGGGTCTAGAGTCTGCTTGTTGACCATGATGGATGAGGTGGATGACATTCTATCCTTGAGACGTATGTACCAGATGGGGAAAAAAGAGAGGTGGGGGGGGGGGGGTAGAGAAGAGCTGAGAGAGAAACAAGGAAAACAGGAATACTTCGTTGTTAACCACACTTCAGTAAAGTGTGGGATTTACGGCAGCAGCATTATTTGCATCTTGTTTTTCTGCTAACTGCAATGCGTGTATCGCATTATGAAGAGGCAATCTTTGAAAGTAGTACAGTAATCTATACCTAAGTCAATGGACGTGGAGATAGAGCTGCCTAGCCATCGCTAAAGTCGTAGAGCAATGGAGTGAGAAGTCAGGATTGCCGTCGCATTTCGCATTTCACTTGCCCCCTTCCACCACATACATGTGGCGTGTCCCAGCGTTTGCATATTGACGCTTTAGACTGGGGAATAGTGGCAGCATGGTTAAGTCAATCCTTTTCCTGTGAAGCTTCCTGGAGTTCAGCTGAATTGTATTGTAGTTCTCTCTTGGGGAGATAATATGCTCTATTCATTAAGCTGAATTATCTGCCCATAGAAACTTTAATTTTAGATAAACAGTATTCCATAAAACATTTTGAAAGAAGGACCCTTAAAGATTTAAAATATTCACATCTTTTTCTTTCTAAGAGGTAACCAGGTAGAGAACAGACTGAGCTTAATTGACAAAGATGTGCCTGACTAATCCTGGCCATTCTGGGAGTGAATGGCTGTGCGGGGAACACTTCATTCAAGCCCCTCACCAAAAGCATGTGTCGTGTAACTAGCGTTCTTAGAAAAACTGAACAACTTCTTTTTAGATTTATGGTTACCTTTACAGGACACTAACAAATTATTTCCTACATCATTGACTCTGTGTGACTTCACAGAATGTTCTATAGTTTTATGCAGTATATGTACGTGGCTTCTTCTCTTCCTCTCAAATACTCCATGAGGTTGAAGTGTTTATCCCCATTTTACTGATGGGGGAGCTGAGGCTTAAAAATGCAATTTCGTGTTTCAATTCTCTTGCTTTCACATAGACTAGGAATGGATAAGAGCACCCTGGGACATTCAATTTATCAACAGGAGTGGATGGAGATCATGGTGGGGAATTTTCTTCCTCTTCCAACTCAAGGGGAAAGCGAAGAGATTCTCCCATTGCTGTGTCATCCTTTCTCTTTATTAGCTCTACTCTTCCCAACCATGGCTTTTGCTTTCTTTTTCCAACATTCTGGTCCATTTTTTTAAAAAATCTCTTAGATCTACCAAGATAATGCTATTCTTAAATACATGGACTTCTATTTCTCCAACTCCCACTGTACCCACGCTGGGCTATCTACCCATGAGGTCTCTATGACATGGCTAAAGGGCTTCTTACAGTGCTTGAGACATGTCTGGCTTTCCTTTGCACAGGTTGACTGTTAAATTTGTGCTGTCCATTTATCAGGGATGCTCTAAACGGCACTAAAGCTGACAGAGAACAAGCGGGAGCTGACAGCTTCACTCCAGTTACAGCTGATTAAAGGCTGCTGAGGCCTGAGGGCCCAGTTCTAACCGAGGACCACTCAGACTTGACTAGAACCGTTCCAGCGTGAATCTTTCATACCAGTTGCAATGGAAATGCAGGAGTGAGTCTTCCAGTCGTTAAGGAGGCTGCGGACAGTGAGACACAGAAATATAATAAGGTATAGAAGATAAAAAATGCATAGCTTATTTGTAGGTAAAATAAATAAAAACATTAACAGACCTGAGTGTACAGGTGGTCTGTGTACACAGAGACAGCGCGTGAACTTTCAGACATGCCTGCATTTCTAATGATGCTCTTAATGGTTATTACTAACTATTATGATGCCGAGTAATTGGTGCACAAGAAGACATAATAATAATAGACTTCACATTTGCATAGCACCTTTAAAATCCCAAAATGTTTTCACATCTGTTATCGTATTCAATACAAGGTTAGAATAGAAATCAGTGTCCCCATCTTACATGCGACAAATTACAATACCTCAAGTTTTGGTGAGTCTGACCACTCTTAATGACCGTGTTTAATGAGCACAGCAAGACTGATATTTATTCATTTCAACCTTCCACACATATTTTTACCCAAATATGATGCCCAGATTTGATAATTATATGATGTCTGCTGTAGACATCTGTGTAACAATACCCACATTGCTTATCACCTCCTGTGCAAAAAATTTAAAACACTTCCTAATGGTCCTATAGTTCTCAAAGACTCTCTGCTACTTGGTAATCAGGTCTATGAACTGTTTCTGATCTTTCTCCTCTCACTCTCTGACATCAACATAATAATAAGCTATTCAAAGAGACTGGAATGATATATTCATTTTAAAAGAGGGTAATTCTTATAAATATGATTCTGTGAAATGAAAGGATTACTTTAATTAACTAAAATTATTTGACTGTATAATCAGATAATATTATTCAGAAAATGATGACAACTTATAGAATGGTGGAAATAGTTTCATATTTATATAGGTTTAATACTCAGAACCTATGAAGGATAAATAATTCATCATGAAAATATTTTAAAAAAACCAAAATATTTGAATAAGCATTTATCCAAAGAAGATACAGAGAAGTCTAATTAGAGAAGATATAGAGAAGTTATACACTTCTCTGCACTGTAAGTTATCAGGGAAATGCAAAAGATGAACTCAGTGTGAGGTGTTCCACACAGGACTGCATAGTTACTCTGAACCAGGACAATGGTGAGAAGGTAAAATTAGGGATGTTAGGGAAATAGAACTGCATCGATGGTAGGAACATAAAACCAAACAGACAGAAAACATCAGAGTGGTTTCTCCAGAGGGTAATCACAGAAATGCGCTGTAATTCAGGACTCCGATATCTAGGTCTGTGCTCAAGAGAACTGGAAGCAGGGATTCAGGCAGATGCTTGTGAGATTGTAGGCCATTGTGCCTGTAGTGTTATTCACAACAGACCAAGAGAGTGAAAATGACCCAGGTGTCCATCAACAGATGAATGGGAAAATAACATGTGTTATACACATACAGTAGAATATTATCCTGCCTTACAAAGAATAAAATTCAGCTGGGCGCAGTGGCACACACCTGTAGCCTATAATTCCAGCACTCAGGGAGATGGAGGCAGGCAGATCTCTGTGAGTTCAAGGTCAGCCTGCTCTACAAAGTGAGTCCAGGACAGCCAAGGCTACACAAAGCAACTCTTAAACAAACAAGCAATCAAAAAGAATAGAATTCTGGCACATACAATGACAGATGAATATAGAAAATACGCTTAGTGACATGAACCTGATACAAAGAAGCAAAAGTTACTTTATCAGCCCACTTAAATGAAAATCCTGGAAGAGAATAAGCAAAATATCATTTCCTTCCCTATCTTCTCTCCTCCTTTTCCCTCCTCTTTTCTCCCTCCCTCTCCTTCCCTCTTTTCTCCTTCTCTCCTATCATCTTCCCTTCCCTCTACTCCCTTCCTTTTCATTCCCTCCCCCTCCTCTCTTCTGACTTGCTTTCTTTTCCACTGTTAAGTATAAAAGGCTGGTCTTCATGCAGGCGTGTAAGTAAGGGCTGTGACTCTGAGCTGCAGCTAAAGACCCTAAGAAAATTCATAGAGATGAAAGGTCACCCCAGGTGTCCCAGGGGTAGAGGAGTGCAAAATAAAAACTTATTGGTAAATGCGTAGAGAGGTTTTGTTGGAAGTGATGAATTTCCAGAAATGCAGAGCCATGATGGCTTCAGAACAACATGGTTGCAATTAGCAACACTGGATCGTGTACTTGAACTGAAGTAAAATCCATATCACCTATATTTTCTCGAGAAGAAAATTATGAAGTGTGAAGTATTGTCACAGTTGTGGCTTCACCTTTGCTCTGCAAATGTTCATTGTGACAATTACAGGACAAGGCTTGTTACTGTTCTCCTTATGTGTTAATTTTATTTAGCTTTGAGCTTGTTTTTAGCCCTTCTCAAGAAATCAAAGAGAAGTTTCTCCCTAACCCCAGGGGACAGAGAATCTAGAGAAACTATGCATGGTCATAAGAAGAGAGATTTTAATGTGTGGAATCTGAATATATAATCCAAATACAATTAGTTTTGTGCATTGAGTATATCTCTGTATGCTTCATAAAGATAAAGCCAAATAAAAAGAAACGAAATTTTTGACAGAAGGCAGATACCATAAAAACAATTTTTTGGTTTATTAATTAACATTAAAATCCACAGTTGAGTTTATACAAATAGGAAAGTTGAAAAATTGTTGCAAAACAATTGAACATTTTAGGTAATAATTAAAATTATACACATAAAATAAGTGTGATATTTATAGTTAGTATTAACAATTATATTATAAAAGCATTCTTATATAAAGTAAATAGCTATACAAATTATTAATTTCCTTTACATACTTTTAAATGTTGTTCCCTATAAATTTTTACTTGGTATGATAGTTTTTCTATTACATTCATAGCTTACTTGGGAAAAAATTAGATTTACTTAAGGGAATGGATATAAACATACAAACATTTGTTCCACACCATCAATTGGTTCATCTTTTCCTCACTTTAATTTAATTCCATTTTACAGTTTCAAAACAATTTTTATAAAAGACTTCTCAGTACGTCATTATAGCAATCATCTGTGTTTCTGGCATATGACTAGTCTGAGGAAACCATCTGAGTTCACAATCTGAAGTCTAGTCACACGAGGCAGATGAAAGTCCACGACCATGAAGGTGGTTTGTTCAGGGTAGGACTCATCCCGATGTGTTCCTCCTGTGTTGGTCCCTGTGATTTCCTCAAATGAAAGAAACTCAACCTCATAGTTTGTGGTAGTGAAGGGCAGTGGTGCTTATACTTTCTTCTATTAATAGTGGTAATAAACAAAAGCAAAAAAGAAAAAAAAAAAGAAAACAACCCTAAAATTAAAGTAGAGTTTCAAATGACCTCACACAGCGTCTGTTCTATAGCAAGGAGAAAACAAATGTAACACACTGAGGTCCGGAAACGCCTGTAGAATATGCTGTATTTTCCCTCTCACGGATCCTAGACCAATTTTGTGGTTTCAAATCAAATTTAAAAATTAAACCCTAGAATATCCTTCTTCTTCATCTGGTGTTGTTTTCAAATACCATGATAACTGGTGGCTAAACCCACACCCAACACTGGCAGCTGTGGCTTGATTTTATTAGGTGTCCGTCCACTTCACGTTTTTTTCTACTGGAATGTACATGGTCTCCACGTATTTGTACAAGAGTGTAGAATTATTTTGGGTGATTCATTAAAATCATGAGAATTTCAAAACACATGTCTACACGTATAATGAAGTTATATAGCGAGAATAAAATGCTCTCTATAGAAGTAGGATTTATATATATTAAAAAAAAACTGTTTAAACTGAAAGCCACTGATTATGCCACCCCTTAGAGTCTATGTTTAAATCTCTGACTTCATGTGTTTTCTCCTGAGGGCTGTTTTTCAGAAACGCTGATAAATATTTCCCTGCAGTATTCTTAGAAAAAGATTGTGTCAGCATAGCTGTAATAGGCTCTTTTTGTTGTGTTTGTTGTTGTTGTGGTGGTGGTGGTGGTTTTTAAGTCCTTGCTCCTGGCTTGAGACTAATACCAAAGCAAACTGTTAAGTGATATCTCAACTTACTTGGTATTTATCACAAGAATTATTTAGATTTATTTATATACAATAATAAACCTTAGAATTTTATAATCTAGATATTTTTATGAAGATACATAAAGAATTATATTGTAAACATAAGATGCAGTCTTGGAAAAATTAGGTATGGCAAAACTCACAGTTTTTAAGGAGCAAGTTTAAAAAATAAACAACAGAAAATGTCAAAATGTTTATTTTCAATTTACTTTTTTTGGGATATTTTTTATTATTCTTTGAGAATAACATATGATATATATGAATATATGAGCATATGTGAATATGATGTGTTTTTCATGTGCTTTCTTACTCATTCACTCAGTGTTTGCTAAGCTCAATGTTAACTACTGTAGTAGATTTCATGTTAGAAATTTAGGCAAATGATAGATAGATAGAGATTTTTAGATTTTCAGATCTGGTAAAAAGAGAAGGCTGGAGGAAATCATCTGGAGTATGGACATCCACATTGACCCAATTATCTAGGGGAGCAAAAGTTGGTTAATGGATTATGATGGTCCGCTTGGAGAGCAACCTACAAGGCAGACCTCCAAGCAGGAGTGAATCACTGTAAGGAACCCCAAAGCCTGGTGGGACAGTCCATTCCTGGCATGGAGGTCCAGGTGGAATTGTTCTATAATCCTGATCCACTGTTAGCCAGAGACTTTTGGTTCCAGAAAGCTCTCAAGGTCATTTTGTGTGTGTTATACACAATGGTTATACTCTTGTGTCCTTAAAACTAGCTTGAACAGTTGTGAGTGGCAGAGAACTTCTTCTGTATGGTTGATCTTCATTTTCTTTTATGAATGAAAAGAGTTTGACCTGGTAAATCTTGGATGGCTTCTCTGTATGGTATGACTTTATCACGTATGATTGCGGAAAGAATAATGAAAGTCAGTAATTTTAAAATTCAAGCACAGCTTTGTCTTTAATTAACTGCATGTCTATGATAAGCTGCAGATATTTCTACTCAATTTGAGTACTACTTTATTTTTATTTTTCAAAAGATTTATTTATGCTTATTTTTTTGTGTATGGGTATTTGCCTAAATGTGTGACTGTGCACCAAAGGCCTGTTTGATACCCTTGAAGGGCACTAGATCAATCCCCTAGAGTTACAGAGAGTTGTGAGCTATCTGACCTACATGCTGGAAACTAAATCCAGGGTTCGTGTGAGAAAAAGTACTCTTAACCACTGAGCCATCTCTCTAGCATTCCTCCTTTATTTTTCAAAAGATTTAATCATAGCGACATCTACCATGAACACATATTTGATCACATCTTGATCAAACTGTGCAATGCTGGAGTTTATTTTTGGTAGCTTCATTTTAATTAAGTACAAAATCAGAGTGAAAATGAGCACACCGTTAGGTCTTGCCACACCACAGCATGAAGGAAATGAGCCACCTTTGAGTGGCTGCAAGCCAAAGTGATCAAGGTTAATGTAAGATTAATTGTCCATCTCTCACCAAATCTTCTGCCAAATAAGAAGACAGCCTTTTCTCACTAACCCAGCTCATCTTCAGCTCAGTTCACAACATGCTTATTTTGGGAAAGCCACATAATCAAGCACCCAACTTACGGTCATTAAAAAAAAAAAAAAAAAAAAAGACATGTCTAGGACTGGAATAGTTTCCTGTCTAAATGATTTGTATCATGGCCATTATTCAGGCCATGGCACTATATTATTTCCATATAGTACCTGTACAGGCAGAATGACTGAGAATTTTATCCAGGATAGAGAGCCATGATAGTTTCTGGGTCCAAGACGATGTAAGAATATGACACTCCCACAGCAGGTGTTTCTCTGTCTGCTATACTGATGGAGAAAATGCCAAATTTCAACAGATGGAAGACTTTTCAGAGGGGAAAATAAGTAGTCATAGCACAGAGAGCTTTGAACCCTGATTCATGTAATGAAAAGTTAGGTACCCATTAAAAAAAATGCCTATATGCACAGGGGTGCATGTGTAGAGAAACTCCACATTCGATCAAAACTATGCAAAAATGACTTTTACTCGCATGAGGCTAATGTGGACTGCATTAAGATAACTGTATATTCTTCTTCCATGTCAAAAAGAACCACTTGCTGGCTTACAGAATGTCTTCTCTCTTGGATAGAATCCACTTGCAATAAATCTCGATGTAAATACCATTCAACTTGATAATATCCATATGCAGGATTGCAAACAGTAGACAGAAACATTCTTGCAAAGCAAAGAGCAATGAAAGTAACTTTGTTTTACAAGCCATTTTTTTAAAATGCTGCAGGAAGGCTCTTCTCTCCTGAGGTCACTTCCTCCTCAGTTTTGTGTTCCAGTACACATAACAGAGTTATCTGTAGGTGTTCCAGTCTCCTTGGTGTCTACACAGCTGCCTTTCCATCTCCTTTGATGTGTGTCTATCCTTCTCCTTCATCTGCAAGGTCTTAGGACATTCAGGTAGCCAATCTGCCCTTAAATATGTCTCTAAGGAAATGGTGCTAATTAGTATTGGAATTTACAGCCTTCCATTTTATTGACTTGTCCTACTTTCTTCGATAATTAACTAATGAGTAAAGTAATGAGCTATGTTAGTCAGTCATGCTGTTCAATTAAATGGCAAATCAATTATTGAAAATAGTTTCGGACAGCTGTAATGTTGGCATGATGTGTGTGTATGCGTGTGCATATTTAATGCAAATGTAATTATGTCCTAGATATTACAAAGTCAGTCTATGTGAGGGTGATATGACTGAAAAGGTCCTTTTTGATTCTGACTGCAGCACAATTATGATCAACTATCAAATGAAATCAAGAAATCATCTGCCAATGGCCTTGGATGCTTTGCAATTTTTATTTATCTGAGACATCAGAGCCTCCCTGGCCTTTTGTGAAATAGTTTGCAAAGCAATATCTAATGGGTGGGTAATGGGAGAGAATGCATGGCATAAAAGCCATCTTCTTTCTCTTAAAAAAATATCCACGGGGCATGATTAAAGTGGGAGATAGATCTAGTTGTGAATTGATCTTGTCCTTGTAACATTAGGTCCCATTGGGTTTTTTGTTGTTGTTGTGTTTTTATTTTCTTAACTGTAAATGTAAAGCTATCTTTCAGTGTGATAATTCTGACTGAAGCACAGTATACAAATATTTCATGAGCACAAAGGGAAAACAATTCAGTTTCACAGAGAGAAAGAGCACAGGAACACATACAGATACTCAGACACACACAGGCATGCATGCACTCACACACACATGCACTCATATGCTTTGAGTAGAGCAGAAGCTTTCTTGACAAAGTGCCAAAGGACCTTTGAAATATCAGCTTTGGGGTGCCTCTGGAACACAGGAAGCACGAGTGTAGCCTCCCCCAACCCTGTCCTCAGCTTCCTTGCCATTCCCGAGCCCTTATATCTTGCATGCTCACAGGAAGTGTCCTCTGTGTCCTTTCTCCTTCCCTCACACCAAGCAGCTACTACACTCTGTACTTTAGCTATGATATTCTGCAGTTTTGTTTTGTGTTTTACTTTCTATTGAATACAGATATTCTTGACTTACATTAACCAGTTCAAGCTACTTTGTAGCTGCTTTAGCACATAGTATGATTTGGATCATGAGTCTTCAAAGATGTCATTTACAAAACTACAGTTAGTCACATTTGAAATAATCTATCATTTGAAATAGAAGGGTTTTGATCTTGAGATCTGTTTTCCATCTTTATAACTTCATGACAGCCTGCATCATCCATATAGCTAAATATTACTATATTATCTTATGACAAAATTTAACTAGACTATGATGCTTGGTTTCTTAGATTTATCTATCGATCCATCTCTCTCTCTCTCTCTCTCTCTCTCTCTCTCTCTCTCTCTATCTATCTCTATCTGCTAAGATGTTGCTTATCCTGCCCTGGCTGTCCTGGAAGTCTCTTGTAGACCACATTGGCCTCTTACTTGTGTCTATGCTCCTGTCTCTACCTCCTGAGTGCCGGGATTCGAATCATTGACCAGTTCGTCCAGGAAGATTGTTAATACCATTTTTAAAAGCAAACTTGGGGGAAGGTTTAGATGGTCAAACTTCTGTTAGCATTTTATGATTCAATTCACACCTTTGAAAAGGAAATTCTTCTAAAGCATTAAGATAACTTTTTCCTTCCAACTACAGTTTAGAATCTTAACCTTCTAATATTGTCAAGCTCTAATCTAGGAGCAAGAAAGCAAATCAAATCAAAGCCAGGTCAAAAAAAAAAAAAAGGCAACATGAAGTTTCTATTTCTAAACAGTTTTAATTCTCTGTTTGTGTTCCTGCCTGAAAGGAGACAAGGAACACAAACATTCCCATCTGAAGGAAATTAGAATTTACATATGAATTACATTAGAAATATGAGCTCCATCAAGGAATAATTAGCACTGTCCTGGGTTATGTGAGGGCGAACAAAATTAAATAAGAACAATTTCAAAGACAAGTTTTGTTTTGCCTCTTCAACTAAGCTGGTTTAATCAGTGCTAATGGCTGAAATAAATCCATTCTGTCTAAAGGAATGTACAGCCTGCCATATTGTGTGAAAGGCCATTACTGACTTCGTAAATCATGATGGCAATCAGAGGACATCACTCACAAGTCCTGGACCTGGCGACTCTGAGCTTAATGGCAGCTCGTAGGTGGAAAGATCTGATCCAATCAGAACACCCTGTAAGGACCAATGTTACAAAAATAGTCCGGAGAGACGTCATAAAAGTCAGCCAGACTCAAAGGAGCAGAGGCTACATATTGTAGATTGCATTTGTTGACGCTGCTGCTGTGATTGTTATTTTATGCTCACGGAGGACAAAGACTGAGATTGCTCCCCGCAACCCAGCCATGCCCCTCAAGAAGCAGAGAAATTAAAATATCAACTCAAATCAGCCTGGTGGCGTAGGTGTGCTTCAGCCACTAAACAGGGCTATGGTTTATGAGCGCCTCCCCTAATGAGCTAAACTCCAGTGACCATAAAACTGAAATATAATTATGACATTAAAGATGCCTATATTTGAACTTAATTATTAATTAATTTAATGAGAAGAGAGGAGGTTGTAAAATTGCTAATTAAATGGCTCTGTAAAACTGCAGACGGTGGAGGATTTACCAAATGATGAATCCCACAACAGCATTTTTTGCTATATCAATATTCTACTAATATACAGTAAGCCAGAGGTGCTGCCTGGAAAATGGCCGTTAACTTGTGCAAGTGTACAGAGGGACACAATAGGAAACTGTACATGCCAGCAACCTTGAGGGACCCTCGCCCCCACCCTCTCGAGAGTAGATCTGATAAATGAACGGAGTTGGTCAGAGTACAGCTCACCTGCCAGCAACTGATGAGCAATTTTGGTGTCAAGGACTGACTTGAGGTCTTCTCATACATATGTCAGGGTAAACGTGGCTTGAGTTAATGAGAAGTGCGAGACTGAGGGAAATCTAAACATTAAGCCATTCTCAAAACAAGAAAAAAAATCACACGCAGCAAGCACGCGGCAACACAATTTAAATTTAGTGATTGCAGTTCTTGGAGGTTATTACTCTGAAAAGGCAAATTTAATTTTAAATGTTATTTGTTAATTTATTAATTTATTTATTTTTGAGGAAGATGAACCTAGAATCGAGTTCTGCCTGTGCTCCACGCTGTCTTGGCGATCTAGGCAGACGGATAGGCTTCTCTGAGCTTCGGTTTCTTCATCAGCCAAATGGGATGCATAGTTCCAGGTTGACAGTGTTCTGAAGCTTCTAATGATAAGATATAAAGTTCACCTTGTACAGTGCTCACTGGCACGTGCTGGAAGCCGAGACTTAAAGAGCAAACCACCCTCCCCGCCAAGCCTCAACGTGCCCCCGGGCCCAGAACTACCTGGAAGCAGCCTGTGAGAGGCCTGCGACACAGGGGTGCGTGGTGACGTGTCTGCAGAGAGGAAGCAACGTGGAATCAATAGAACGCGGTTCAAAACTAGCTACTCGGTGAGAAAACTGGGAATTCGAGGGAATTTTTGCTTAAGTATTTTAGCCCTATAAGGCCAAATATAAAGAAGAAAAGGACAAAATTCTGGGACACATTCAAAGAAAAGCTAAGTGACTTTCAAGTTACTTAGAAATCCTTCTCGATGTGTCTGGTGAGAGGACACAGTAGTTTAGAGCATTTAACGTTTTTGCAGAGGACTTTGATTCTGCTCCTAGCCATATACAGCAGGCATTTCACAACTGCCCAAGGTTTCAGTTCTAGGGTATCCAACCCTGTCTGGCTTCTACAAGCACCTGAACACACACAGTGCATGCAAACTCATGTATAGACACAGACACACACACACACACACACACACACACACACACACACACACATACTTTTTAAAAAAGAAATCTTTAAAAAGACAAAAGAAAAGCATTTATGAAATTATATAGAATTAAAGTTCTTTTTAACAAGACATAAAATATAGTGAACAGATTCTTCTATGATGAATTAAACGTTAAGTAATAACAAATGATGAATTAGGAAAGTGAGCCAAGGGTGAAGGTGAGATGTAGGTTTGGTGCATACCTGTTATTCCAGCCCTTGGGAAGAGGGGGCAGGAGGGTCAAGGAAACTTTATGCCAGCTTGGTCTACCGAGTTCCAGGCTAGCCAGGGCTGCGTAGCAAGTCGCTGTCTTGAAGCACAAAATGAAAACCTAAATAAATAAATAAATAAATAAATAAATAAAACAATTTTTATAAGAAGGAAAATAATTTTTGAGCTGGGCAGTGGTGGTACACGCCTTCAATCCCAGCACTCGGGAGGCAGATGCAGGCGGATCTTTGTGAGTTCTCGAGGCCAGCTTGGTCTACAGCTTGAGTCCAGGACAGCCAGGGCTACACAGAGAAATCCTGTCTCAAAAAAAAAAAAAAAATAGAAAAAAGAAAAAATAAATAAAAGAAAATAAATGTTTACTTATTCATAAAATTCATAAAGATGAATTTAATAGTTGAAAATGCCACCAATGCCTAGAAAAATGTATAAATAACCCTGCAAAATATGGGTTTGCTAAAATGCCCTCTATGGATGAGGAGTGAGTAGCATTAGGAGTCT
This sequence comes from Meriones unguiculatus, assembly GCF_030254825.1. Lineage (NCBI taxonomy): Eukaryota > Metazoa > Chordata > Mammalia > Rodentia > Muridae > Meriones > Meriones unguiculatus. Next base: position 55,209,755 of record NC_083366.1, on the reverse strand, counting down.
GCGCCTGATTATAAGACAGCTTGATTCCTAAAGTACAGTTGTTATTAGAGTAAAAGTCTGCAAAGATTAATTAAGTAATCTTGGATTAGAAACTTTCAAACTAATTGAACAAGGGAACTAATTCACCTCATCAACCAGGTCCCAGATTGGTATCATGCAGTACAAAATGACACGGCCCACCGCAACACGACATAATTATAACTGCGCCATGTCACAGGAAGCACTTCAAAGGCAGGGCAGGAGTTCACTGCTTTCTGAAGGTGGGAAGGAAGAAGGGCTTCTGAAGTCATGAATCTGTGACTCAGTATCTTGAATGTGATCACAGAAAATATAACAGTGCACACACTCACACCCACATTCTCTTTCTCTCTCTCTCTCTCTCTCACACGCACACACATACACACATACATGTGATGCACAAAACTTGAGGGTTAGAGGAAAGTGAATATCATTGCAGTGAAAACTTATTAATAAATAAACAAAAATAAAGTTGTTTGGTTCCACAAGCTAAGATTTGCCCTTCCTCCCTCAACCCCGCCTGCAAGGAGAAAACTCTCGCCTAAGACATCATCTCTCCTCATCTTTGCATCTCTATCTACCCATCTGTGAGTGCCTACCCAGGGGCTCAGCTTCTTTACCTTATAAGGGCATAATCCCATATAAGTGCCTAGCTCGTACACCATGCCCCAAACCCATAAAATCCCTTTGCTATAGCTGGGGTGAGTGAGTTCCCTGACCTCCACCTGTGAGGTCGTTGAACTCACCGAAGAGCTGCCTCTCAATAAACCAACCTGCCTCTATACTTGTGATTTGGATTGAGTTGGTTCATTTCATCAGCAGAGAAACCTATTCAAAATATGTTGCTTGTTGTAGCGATAAGTGGGTAGAGCAGTTTGTACCAGTCTTCGTTGTTTAAAGTTGGGCATGTGTGTACACACGTGTACATTCCTCAGATGCCTTGTCCCTGGAGTTGCATACAGGAGTTGTGACCTTCTCAGTGTGGGTGCTAATAACAGCGTTCATGTCCTCTGGGAGAGCAGTACTGCTGTTAGCCCTTCTCTCCAGCCCCAGGGAAGTTGTTTGAATGAGGACACTTGAATTGTAGAGAGCAGAGAACATGCAACTTTTACCAACCCTTAAGCCCTCACCCTTAACTCCACATTTCTGAATCTCCTGTGAAACCTAACAGCCATGACTTTTATGTCTTTTGCCACTATAATAAATTTTATGTATTCAGTGTAATATTTTTCTTTGTTCCAGAGAGGCTATCTTGTTTCTTTAGTTAATCTTATTAACATTAGTGGACTTCTGTCTTGTTTTGTTTGTTGTTTGTCTTTTAATGCCTCTGTTTGGTATATGAAGTCAAGAATATACTCTTAATAGAATAATAACCATGATAGTATTGCTTCTGCTTTCTCATTTTTATTCCTTTTATCTAAGTACATACAAATATTAATACTTAAAAAATATAAGAAGTAAGATGGTAACAGTGCCTGTGTCCAGCCTTCTTTTCCAACAGTTACATGTTAAAGTTGAACTGCATGCCAAGCATTGTTAGAAGCTTACACAGTCAAGAGATACCTGTTGATATGTTGGTTGAATCCCAAGGAAGCTTTAGTTGCACATGGGGAAAGATACAAACTAAGAAAATGTGGAATGAAGGCTCTGCATGAAATGAAGACCAAATGCAACCCAAGTTTAGATGAAATTCCAGTATTTTCTTCTGGTGAGATTTCTTCAGTTTGTATGGACTAGCAGACATCAAGGTCACCCTTTGAGAGCCCAAGGTCATATGCATCAAGTAAGGAAAGGAAATTGCTTATACACACAGTAGGCACCCAGTTAATGGTGACCAAAGGACTGTTAACTCCAGTTCTTGTGCTGAGAATGGGTAAGATGAACTTACCCTAGCTATGTAACTCACAGTGGAAGTGGCGTTTCTTTTTACCAAATGAGGTTTTCTTTTTCCCTCCTAAGTTATAACTGTAGTTGTTTACAAGGTTGAAAACTGTTACTCATCCATTTTTTTTCTTTCTGTCTTGACCTTCCTTATTTGTGATTTCATCATCTTCCACAGCTTTGGTTACCTACTGTCAAGTACAATCCAAAAACAGTAAGTGGAAAGTTCTAGAAATAATTCATGAAATTGAACCTCTTTGCCACTGTAAGTTACTGGGGAGTTGATACTTTTTCTCTGTCCTGCTTGGGTTAAGATGCAAATTTTTATCCAGTGTTTTCATGCTGGGCATGGCACCTACACATGAAATATTTTGATTACCAGATTGAACATAACCGTGTTGAAGTCCTTTTACACAAGTTATTTTGTTTAACTGAATAATAAAATCTGAAAGTTTGAAAGTAGTGACGTCAACAATTTAAGTAATTTTTACCGTTGTTCAATTCTGTTGCTCATGATCATTCACTTTTTAGTATGTCTAATTTATAAATTACACTTCATTGTGCTTTTGTATGTGGAGAAAAGCACAGAATTTCAGGCATCTATAGAGAGTCCCAAATCACATTTTTCATGGCTTTCAAGAGCTTGTATACACATGTGTACAAATAACTAGAATAAACTTTACTTCCTAAGCATCTCATGAGACTTCTGGAGGAAGGAGATGCAATTTTAGACTAGGAAAATCATTAAAACAGGAATAGAAAATAGAATTTCATGCCAAAAATTGGAGCAATAAAGAGATTAATTATTTTTTTTTAATTTTTAGTTTGGGCTACAATTATTGCGTGTGTGAGTGCATGCACACACTCATGCGTGCACATGTGCAAGCATACTGTGGTGTACACGAGGAGATCAGAGGACGACTTAGGTCTATTTTTTCCTTTCACCATGTGGCTCCCCGAGATGAAACTCAGCCCGTCAAGCTTGGCAATGAGTCCCTTGACCCATCCAGCCAACTTGCCAGTTCAAGGGATTTATTAATTGTGTATCATTCAGATGCGTTTGCATTCAGATGTAATAGAAAAAGGAGGGTAAGAAGTAGAAATTAGGAGAGTTGAGCCCTGAGCTGCTCGGAAGCAAATAAAGAGAGATTTTGACATCTGGCATTCAGCCCTTCACTGACTGATTGACCGAAGTCAGATTTTTAACTTCTATAAGCACACTAAACTAACAGGAACAGCAGTAACCCAAGAAAACAGCACTACCCTGCCTCTTTTCCTTCCAATTGAAAGGAGACAGTAAGAGCAGTGTCTATTAAGTATTTCACAAATAAATCATAAAAAAAGTAATCATAACAACAGCCATCCTGGGTTACAGCACATGCTGGTCTTCATCTATGGCCCACTGCCATTTAGGAAGAAAGCTTTATTTTTAAAAGCTATGATTTTTTTTTTTGAAAGGACATATGGGAATTCCACATACTCCTCAACAAACAAAAAGCCCAAACATCTGGTGTACCAAATGGAGAGAGAGAGAGAGAGAGAGAGAGAGAGAGAGAGAGAGAGAGAGAGAGAGACAGACAGAGAGAGAGAGAGAAGAAAATAGGCTATTTAGGAACACCGTCTTTTAACAGTGCAGGTGTATTCTGACAATGGTTTGGCTGGAAAAATGCTTTGCCAAATCTGGCTCCAGATAGCTTCTTCGAAGAGACTGTAGAGAATTGAACACCGGTTTTGGAAGAGCTTTGTTCACCCTTCCTAATCATGATGCACTGTTTCTCAGGCTGTTTCACATTTACAGTCTTGCAATTGTAATCTGAGAAGCTTTCAATCTGCTTCTCTTCACAATTGCTTGATCCATGGTAAGTTCAAGATTGTACCAGAGAGGTGATGAAATGTCACAGAACATGGTCCCAGGCTAAGAAGACAGTGTTTTGCTCTTGTGAAACAGGCTCCCCAAAGGGAGCCAATCAATCTGTTGAACCAAAGGACTTAAAACAACTCAGCTGTGGGATCTGCCCCCTGACTTCTTCCTGTGTGAATGCATATCTGGTAAGTGTCCATGACTAATGAATGCAGTTTGAAAAGAAATGGTCAACTGTTCATCTCTCACCCACAAAGTCGTCCAATCACACATCATATTATTATAACAATTTGATGTGTACCAAATGGGTTCTTATGGTCTTTTTGAAAACTCGCTTGACCATTTAGGATGTGGCATTTGGTTTTGAATCCAACATGAAACATGATGTTTGTATCAGTACTTAACAGTTCACATGGCAGGTAAGTGATCTTAGGAGGTGTATTTTCTACATGAAACCTTTCTCTATATTACCCAAAGGAGTGTGATAACTCAGTCTTTGTAAATGGTGAAATGCACTACTTTTCTTCTTTCAATAGCTCCAAAACTACCTAACTTTGTGACATCTTTTAAAATTTGTTCATTTAAAGGAAATTATTGAGGGTCTGTGCTGTATACAAAACCACACCAGAAGCTGTGGATAGATACAAAGAAGCATACAATTCTGTGTTGCTTTCTAGGAGCAGACAAACTCAGAGGGAAAGGGATGATGAATAAGTAATTTTCTAGAAGACATGGATTTTGCCTTTAATTTGTTTCTGCTCTATTCCTTAATTAGACTACTGACACACAGTAGGCATTTAGTAAATGGTGATTTACTGAATGCATACTGGCAACACTCTGAAGTCTAGGGTATTAAACCAATGAACTTGGAAGTCAAAATTCACTTTGCAGTAAATGGAAAATCAAAACTTCTTGAAGAGTAACAGTTGGTTGACACCTAGTTTTCCACAAAGAATTATACATAAATTGCTTACATTTTCCCAATCAATGGTTCAAACCAAGTTTTTATGCTACTAATAAAATAGTTTAAAGATTGCATATTTTATTATCTGCATTTATAATTATTATTAATATGACCCAGCATGTTCATTTATCATGCAAACATACAGCCTAAATAAATATATTTTTAATGTCTCTAAGTGTCATAAATGTCTTATCTCTTATATAAAATAGCGTATAATTTTTCTATACTTGCGGTCTGTTCAGAGAAGCAGAATTAAATTTAAGTGTTTTTGTTTATTAGTATATGTGTTTGAATGTATATGCATTGGTAAGTTCTTGTGTGTGTGTGTGTGTGTGTGTGTGTGTGTGTGTGTGTGTACTCATGTAAATGTATGACTGGTGTCCACCCAGTTCTCAAAGAATTAATCTTTTTTTTTTCTTTCAAATGAAGCAAGTCAATGAACATTCTAGCATGGGTGGACAAGGGGTCATGAGCCCCCATCCATAAGGAGCTATGGACAATTACTGGCTTCTTGGGGAGGGTCAGGTTTTCTTTTTTTAAGGGTGTGTGTGTATCTCTTGGTAGGTCAACAATGCTCTAGAGGTTGGTACCACACCCAGGAGCATATAGGCCATTCAGATTTGAGTCAGTGGGTCATTAAAAAGAAAAAAAAAGGACACAAAGTTAGGGATGGGAAGATAGTAGGAATGGATCAAGGAGGAGTTGGGGGTGGTTACCAGTAAATATAATCAAGATACATTGTATGGAATTCTCAAAGAATTAATGAAATACTTTCAGGGGATCACTCAATAACCACCAAATTGAAACTACGAGCACAAATACTTTCAGAAAAACCCCTTGAGGGCTTATACCCTATAATACCACTAAAGCTGACACTTGGCATCTCCTGGAAGTTACCAAGTGATACCAATGATGCCATTTCAAAGAACCCAGTGTAAGACTATCACTAGGGGGAAAAACTGATTCAGGTGGAAAAGCTGTCACACTGCAATATTTGGGGCAGATAATTCCAGGTGCTAAAACTCCAACTACTTATCTTTAGGCCTAAACATTTGGGACAGACTTGAGTGACTTTGTGACTTTGAAACAGGGTTCATTTTTAAAGAGAGACATTATAAATCCTGTGTGAATGTCCATGTGTATAGTTTAGTAAAAGTCAGTTAAGAAGAGTGAGCCCAGGCTCATAAAGGCATGCTGGTTTCAGCAAGAGTATTACTAAGGCATTGATCTAAGCTCAAACCACTGAGCCACTTCATATGTGTCTGTGGAAGAAAGATACTGCATGGGATGACTAAAGATTTCTAGAAACAAGTTCTACTTCTATATTCCTCCAGCTAAGAGTATGTCAGTACACAGAAATGCACCCTCTCTCAATTGTGTGGTCTCCCTGTGGGCTATTGGCCTTCTTTGGCCTGTGGCTTCATTGATCAATTAATTTTTAAAATTGAATATATGCATATATGTTTGTCTTCATGCATAAATGTGTACGACATGAATGTCTGGTCCCCATGGAAATCAGAACAGGACTCCATAACACTCGAAAGCGATTATGAACCACTATGTTGCCGGGAACCAAACCTGGTCTTCTGTAAGAGCAATAAGGGCTCTTTACTGTTGAGCCATTGCCTTTGTCTGTTTGTCACTCTAGTATTAACTTTGGTGGTTGTATTGTCTTCACCTCTTCTGTCTATCAAATCTACTGCTGTCATACTTTTATTAGGTTTTCATCCCTGAATTGTGAGGGCACTCAGAAAATACACAGTAGACTCTTCTGCCCAGCCAGTGACCTCAGTACACATTTTCAATGCAGGGTGAATTAGTTATTTTACAAGACAAGGTAGATGACTTGGCCACTACTTCCAGAGAACAGTATCAATTCTGTTGGAGGTTGGTCTAATGCTAATTACTGGCCCTGAAGATAAGGTTACTAAGATAAGCCGCATAGATCCATTCTTGTTTGTGTAAACCTGCCTAAGACATACCTGACTGAGTATATAGGCTGAGTAAACAGCCTATACCTGGGCAGGGCAGAGTTTGGGTAGGTGTGGCTAGGGTCCCCAGGCTTTTGAGCAGAATCACGGGAAACAGACGGACAGGAGGAGAGGAAGAAGGAGAATGCCACAATGGATAATCCTGGAGAAAAAAAACACATAGGGCCAGAGGGAAGGACTCCAGTAACGGCATAAAAAGAGCCAGATGAAGAATAAAAACAAATGTTTGTAAGATTATGGATGGAAGATAGGATGGTTAAGGAGGATAGGATTGGATGGAGACTGGGAAAGGGATGGTGAGGCGATTCAGCCAGCTTAGGTAGGAATATCTGCCGGCCCAAGGTAAACAAGGCAATTATAAAATCTACCAGGTGTCTGGGTCTATTATTTGTGATAGCAGGTTAGATAATAGGGCTAATAATAAATGTCAAAAAGTCAAACACTCATATTTATTTATTTACTTCAACACAGTAGCACATGATATATAAAATGGTATGAGGTATCCAATTTATGGTAATTAAGCTGTCCAATTTAAAAACTACAAGGTAGACCAGCAGGCTGGTGATGCAGGAGGGCTGAAGCTGAAGCTCTAGTCTGAAAATGAACAGACTTCAGACCTCAAAAGCACATGTTCTGGGTCTACTCTGAAGGCAGAGTGTGATGTCACCAGAAAGTTGCAGACATTCAGATAATGCCTGGTAGCAGACTTCCACAGAACCTCATCCTTCTTGGGATAGTTTTGTCTTTTACTCTACTTGAGTCTCCCACTGCTAGGGCAGGGTCCATCACCATCATAAAGGGCATTCTGCTGTACTAACTTCAATGTCAGTTTCACTCCTGAACACCCCATCCGCTGTCACAGCTGTAGTCACAGTGTTTTCAATGGAGCAGACAGACATATGTCCTAAGGACCATGATACATAACATTACAATCAAATTCAGAATATAAGATGTCAGCAAAAAAAAAAAAATAATAAAAATAAAAAAAAAAGAAAGAAAAAGGTATTTACCTTCAAGGAACAGCCTCACTCCCCTTATTAACCATCGTCTCTCTATCATCCCTTATCCCACTTTTCCCAGCCTCTAGTAAAAGCTGTCTTACTCTCTGTTTCTGGGATTAACTCTTAAGGTACCATTTCAGTTACTATTACCATGTAGTGGGCTCCTCTTCCCTTTCTACCCTTGAATTGTTAGGCCCTGCCTACCTCATTTCTCTAGTCTGGTCTGGCTTCTCTCTGGAGCTAATTTACAACTATGAGTCACAGAACACTTGTCATAGGCCTATAGAATATGGGGAAGAAGCTATCTTGTTAAAATACCAATTTCCTGTGGATTTAGTATTGTTCATCCCACAATTCCTCCCATATTCACCCCTACTTTCCTACCCACCCACCAACTTCATGATCTCTCTCTCCCTCTCTTGCTCCCTTTCTCCTCCCTGTACTCTCTCTTCCTCTCTCTCTCTCCACTCCCTGTTGAATCCATTTTGTTGGCAAACTCCTCCTGGGTGTGACGCTGCCCTGGAGTGTGCTTGATATATCAAGGTGTCACACCATTAAAGAAAACCAACTTTCTCTCCTCCAGAAGCCAGAAAATATTAATTTGCTAATCAGCTGGGTGTGGAACTCCATGCTTACCTCAGCCCTCTACACTAGGGTTTTGCTTGTCTTCAGCTTTCACAGCTCTTATGTATTCTACACAATCGCTGTGATTTCATATATGTATCAACTATGTTGTGTCTAGAAAACACACTTTTCTTGAAGTTACTCACTGCCTTTGGTTCTTAAAATCCTGCCACCCATTCTTCTTCATTGATCTCTGAGCCTTGATGGATGAGATCTGATACTGATGTCCCACTTAAACCTGAACACTCTGAAGTCTCCATTGTCTGCACTGTGTGTGATTTTATTTATTAATATTAATAAACTACAAGAAGATGTTTCTCTGATGGAGGATGAACTATGCACTTTATGTATTGCTCTCTCTATTTTTATGTGACTATGCACTTTTTAAAATAGCAATAAGTCATTGGAAGTCAATTTGTTCCTATGCCCATTCAGTGGAATAATATTAGCAGGTTTTCCTCTAGGGCCAATGACCTATCTAACCACAGCTTCTTGGTCTCATTGGCAGTATCAGACATGGCTTCCATCTTGTTGAGTAGACCTTAAATCCAAGTAAAAAGTCATTGCTTATGCCCATAAGGTTTGTACCACAGTTGTACCATTGAACATTTCTTTCCAAGAAGAAAGAAGATAATTTTAAATTAAAAAAACTATCTAAAATATAATAGACATAAGGTGATATTTATTAAGTAGTCTTTAGTGGAATCCTGATGTTAAATTAGAACATGTATCTCTTTAGTAGGCTGGATTGTTGATGTTGAAGGAGAGCCGTCAATGACATAATTCTTATCTTTTTTTGAAATGAGTTCCACAGTTTCATGATTTGCCTTGATTTACATATGTTTATGTGTATTCATATGCATAAAAGGAGTTTTACCTTTCAGTCCAATTATCTGTACATAAAAGCCTTGGTATACTCACCCTGCACCGTTAAGTTTTTTTGTTTAACTATGCCTAACTGATAACTGATTCTTAAATGTGTTTTGGCAAAGAAATTGTGACATCCTTTCGCCAAACTGAGCTGCTAGTACTGTTCTCTCAGCAACTGAGATCAGAGCAACGGCACTGCGTTATGCCTTCTTCTAAAGTGCTGAAGCCATTTGTGAGCTCTCATTATGCTCCTTCTGGCATTTTGTAAAAGGGAAAACAATTGTAGGATTATGTTTTGCAATGTGATACATGCTTTGGAAGAGAACATAATTCAGATCATTTAGCTAGATAGCTATGTTTCAGGTCAAACTAAATATAGAGTCAATGAGTCAGTGAATAGAAGAGGAAAGGTTTTGTTGTTGAGTTTTTAACCCATTCCATCTTGAGAGCAGAGCGCTAGCTGGGCTGGGTTCACTGTAGAGTATGCACAGCTGAGAACAGTAGATCAGTGGTGTGGACAGGGCCCAAAGAAAGGGGTACTCCAGGAAGACTGGGGGAGTCATACTTGATGTTTCTTGTTTTTCTTGTACTTACATGAACTTTTTTCTATATCCGTATTTATATCCATCCTCCCCCCACAAGAAAACCTTCCTTTAAAAATCTTAAGTTCCTCCATGATCCTTGATTCCTTATACCAGCAGGATTCATAGCAATACAAGCTCAGAGGAGACCAAATGGTAGGAAGGCAATATTATACAGTGATAAAGTATCTGGTGAATGAATGCAGTTTAAGATATATTAACTAGTAATATATCATGTTTATCCTTAGAAATCCTTAAATTGGTAGAAAGAAAACTGTCGCATTTGTAAAGTATTGCAACATCCATGTGCTTTTGCTGTCTTTCTATCATTCAAATAAAGTTCTAATAGTTTCCTCCTACTGTAAGATGAGGTGGCACAGACACCTGCATGATCCATATCATGATTTTCAGACACAAATTTATGATAGGTATATAAAGTTAAGATCATGAAACACCACTATTGTTGTTACACAAACTGTTATTAAACCCTTGGCACCAAGAGAACTACTATATTAACATAATAAATCAGATCACTGAGGTAAATAAGCACATTTAACAATGACACAATGATGGAAGACAGAGTAGGGACAGTATTGGAGTTGGTTGCTTCTTCTTCTTCTTCTTCTTCTTCTTCTTCTTCTTCTTCTTCTTCTTCTTCTTCTTCTTCTTCTTCTCTTCTATGGCTGCTCATTCACTTACTCCACGCACATTTTGGGGGGTTAATTGGAAGTATCTTTCTGGTAAATGTGCTGGCTAGCTTTGTGTAAACTTGATGCAAGCTAAAGTTAACTGAAAAGAGGCAACCTCAATTGAAAAAATACTTTCATAATATTCAGAGGTAAGGCATTTCTTAGTGATTGATTTACAATAGATGCATAAACTCAAGATTGTCTGGGGCACTAGCGCACTGTGGATAGTGTCGTCCTTGAGCTGATGGTCCTAAGTTCTATTAAAAAAAAAAAAAGCAGACTGAACAACCCAGAGTGAGCAAGCCAATAAGCAGCAATTTTCCATGGCCTTTGCATCAGCTTCTGCTTCCAGTTTCCTGTCCTGTTTGAGTTATTGTCTTGATTTCCTTTGATGCTGAATGGAGATATGGAAGTGTAAGCTAAATAAGCCTTTTCTTCTCCAAGTTTCTTTGGTCATGGTGTTTCATTGCAGTAATAGTAACCCTGACAAAGACAGTAAATATGCAAAACTTAATCTCTGTGTTTTGGAAAATTGTGATCTTTAGGCATGACAGTTGCTGAGGATAAAATCTCAGCTCATGATGCAAGAAACCAGAGATTCATGTCCTTTCTGTTTTTACAAAAATTCTAGTAAATGACTCTTTTTCTCTTCATTTTTGAAGATAACTCTAGAGACATTCCTCTACTGTTTGTAACACATGGAAGAGAAACATTTGAACTAATTAAACAGGAGAGCTGGCTGGAGCTTACTTTTCTCTAGAAGTGTCCGAAGAACCATGTAGAGGAATGTGTTAACCAAAGGACTCAGAACCCAACTAGGAAGAGGCTTGACTTGATCCTTCTGTCAAGTTGGAACAGAATACTTCAGACTCCTAATCTCTGAAGTAGTCATTTTTCTCTCACAAACCCAGAAGCTGGCAAGCCCTAGATCATGGGAGCCTTAAACTGAGTTTATTAGTGATGGTCAGGTCTCCACTGACAAGATGGCATCTTTAATAAGGTAGTCCTCTAAAAGGGAGAAAATTTTGTTCTCAACATGGACAAAGCCCTTTTCAGCTTATATGATCTAACGCTTCCCTAAAGCTCTCATTTCCCAACACTGTTGAATTTCAAGTTGATTTTCTGGAGCCAAAGTGTATTTTTAACATTGTATTTTTAACATGTAGATTTGGGAGGGCACATTAAGTGTGTAGAAAATGTCAACTAGATAGAGAAAGGGAAAAGTGGAAAACAGAATAAATCACTCTTACGAATATAAATGAAGAAACACATCCAAACAGAAGGAAAATCTTTTGCAGTCGTGTGCAGACTAACAAATACAGAATAAATGCCAAGAAAATCATTGATGAAATAAACTCATAGTGAAAATTTAATAAAGAATAAGATACTCACATGGAATCATAGTATCTCCCAACAGCTTAGTAATTAATCATACAGCAAGTGTTTGCACTACAGTATAGAAAATCTAGCAGAACAAAATAAGCCCATCTCTAAATATTCTATCACTTATATTTGGACTGACAGCATGTACTTTTCAAATCAAATGAACTGAGAATGTAGCATTTTTGTGTGATGTTTCTACTAAAGATGTATAATCAGAATGATGAGGGTTGTAAAGCCAAACAGAGCAGAGTAGTACAGAATTAACAAGAAACAAATACAGAGGGACTATACCACAAGAGGTTTGATTAAAGAGATGTTGCAAAACCAAGCGACCTTGATGTTGAATGGATTTTTTTAAAAAGGAGCTATCAAAGACATTTGGATGATTGATAAAATGTGAAGGAAGACTAGGCTAGACAAAATTCTGACTCTTGAATAGCAAGACCTTTGTACTGTGATTAGGGCATAGTGCTTTTTGGTTTGGGCAAGGAAGATAAAATATTTAGGAATAATTTCAGTAGCTAGCATAAACAACTGTCTATTTGTAAGAATCTGCCTACCTATATATCTACTTTACTACCCTCTGTATCTCCCCTGTTTTAGCCAGAGTAGAATGCAAGGATGCTGGCCACATCCTTTTCATGGTCCTGTAACTTTTCTGTGTATTTGAATTTAGAATAGAGAGCTGCATAAATGTCATTAAATACAAGAATTATTTGAATGATAAATATATGCCAATTCTTTGAAAACTAGTTGAAATGGACAATGTTTTCATTTAATCAACAACCAAAAATGACCATGTAGAACAACAGAATAGACCCAGATGGCCTTCCTGGAAAACTCTCATCAAAACTCCAGGAATAAGAGAATCTACATGATTATAAAATGAAACCTGAGTACCAGAAATAGACTCATTCTTGATTTGGATATGTGCTAACATAAAAGTCTGATGGGTTGTGTAGAGGGCCAGTGTATGCTCGGCAGGCAAAAACTCATGTTGCCAAGCCTGGTGACCTTAGTCGGATTCTTGGGACCTACACGGTAGAAGAGAACTGACTTCTGACTGTTGTCTAATTTGACCTCCACACCTGTACTGTGGCATAGGGACAGGAAACACACACACACACACAAAAATAATAAATAATCATATTTTAAAAAGCAGAATTGTATGATTTATATGCCTACTTGCACACAATCTGACAGCCCAGTAACAGCTTGGAAGAATCTCCGTGGATGAGGGACGCTGTAGTTATTTGTAGTTATTTGTCTTATGTATCCGTGTGGTCTTTAAAAGTCCTTGATGTAGTACTGCAGCAGATGTTCTGTGAGCTTTCAGAACCTTTCATCCTACCCCTAACTTGTTCGTTTCAAAAGCCATTTAATATTTGCTTACATGCATCAAAGAGTATAAATATTCAATCCTAATGGCTGATGTTGAAAGATTGTGAGAATGGAAAAAAAAAAAAAGCCATGAAAGATGTTTCTTTAGCTTATGTGAGTGTCATGTTTCACTTTCCCAAACTTTCTTTTCTCTCCCCATTTCCAGTCTTTTATGACTGGCTGTGTTACACAGTTGTTTTCTGGTGCACTTAAGAAACCTGGAGAGCCTGTCCAGTGTATTTTAATCCACTGTAAAAACAAATGCCTTGAGTGCCTGCTCTGTGGCAGTGTCATACTGCTGGTTGGTAGCAATGGGATCGGTCAGCTCCCTGCTTAGACAATGGCCTGGGAGTGGGAACTTTGCCTAAGAATTTTAACATTTTTGTGTTTCATTTTGTCTCTTCCACTTGCGCATGGGGGATACATTTGGTGCCCATTGCCTTCCCCTCTGTAAGCATCTCATCTTCCATCTCTTGAGGGAGAAATATCACAAAGGAACAAACAGAAGCTTTGCTTCAGTCTTGCACCATGATGCTTGGACGTAGGTGGTAGCACCAGTGAAAGAGTCTTTATGGTTCAAGTGCTGAACATGAAATGTAGCCAAACAAGGGGGGGGGATGCCCCAAAGCCCTTTACTTTCCAACATGGCATCCACTGTGATGCATTTTCTGAAAGCCACCCAAGTATAACTATTTATTTTAACTAAAGTAATCGAGATTAATGTCAGCAGTTATGACACACACTGTCTGCTGAAGAAACACATAGAACAATTGCTCAGGGCAAGCTTCATTAAGAAATCAGATAAAATTAGTAAAACTGATTATATTTCAAAACTCAGCAGCAGCTAAAATTGCCATTCAGGAGCTTCCAATTAACACAATTGACTTGTTCACAATCAGCTATTGTAATCTCATTAGCTTATTATATTTTAATCACTATGATAACAGCACAGCAAAATTTCTTTTATTTTTGCGTGGCTAAAAACTGGCCAAATTGAGCATTTGGCCTACCTAGCATTGAATTCCGGGACCTTTGGAATTTGGCATCTCGCCCATCCTTTTGGAGGAATTAACCCAACCAAGTGTCAAACACACATAGGTCCCTTTCCCTAAAAACACATCTAATTTGGCAAGCACTGATGGGGGGATTAATTGTGTAGCTGACACTGGCTCAAATCATTCTGTAATGACATTTGGAGAATTTACAGTTCCTGTAAGAAAGGAAAAGAAATATGGAGGAGAATGAGGGAGTAGGGGAAGGAGTCAGACTTCCTTGAGAACCTGTGTTTAACTTCCGTACCTTTCAGTTTTACTCTCTTGGTTCACAAATATGTTCTAAAAGATAGCATCTTTGCAAAACTATCAAGTTTTGAGTTGTTTTTTCTCCCCTGTCATTTTGGTGAGTGTGGCCGGTGCAGCTAGGAAACTGGTGTTTCACTGATTCCTGGTACTGCCTGCTTCAATGAGATTATGTTCCATTGATGGCAACTGGGGTGTAACAGCCATCTACAGAAAGCAATAGGTTGCCCTATTTTCAGGCTGAAAATGCTGTGTGTTTTATGATCTGCCTCTATCTTGCACACCAGGGATGCGTCTGTGGCTACAGCCATAATAGGATTTTCCTAAATGATAGAAAAATACAAATATTCTGACCAACCAGCTTGCAGAGGCTGCTTATTTTCCAGTGAACTTTAAAACCGCATTTTGCCCCTACCTCTTAAGAATATCTTTGATTTCCCTTTTGCATGATGAGGACTTTTACAAAAGCGTCAGTGATCATTAATTGTGTGGTGCAAAAGGAAAAACAAACAAGAGAGGCGGTGTGCCAATAGACTTACAAATCCAGGTTCTTGGCAGGGTACCCACAAAACAGGAAAGGCAGGATGAGGGAAACATCCATAGCAGAGCCTGCTGGGAAGTTCAGAAATCCTTCTAGAGCCTTGAACCCCCACTATGTTGTTT
Organism: Meriones unguiculatus; assembly: GCF_030254825.1. Lineage (NCBI taxonomy): Eukaryota > Metazoa > Chordata > Mammalia > Rodentia > Muridae > Meriones > Meriones unguiculatus. The sequence continues at coordinate 55,194,551 of NC_083366.1, read as the reverse complement.
GGGGAAGTAGAGACCAATCCTATCTTTAAAAAAACAGTTATTCAGCTGTTTTGCAGTTCAGTTTTTTTTTCCTGTCCATAAATAAATAAATAAGGGAAAGTATCCTTGAAAAATCCCAGGAGGGAAAGCTAAATGAAAATAGAAGACGGAGTCCTTCTGTGACTATCATATTACTACACCTAAGCACTGAAAAGGTGAACGTTCATCATTATTAAAATCATTCAATTTGTGTCTTTAATTATAACTTTTGGGGGCATGAATGGCTCCAGAGAAATTAGTCTTCTATTTGCTCCATGAAAGAATTTAATAAGTAATACGCTATGTTAACTGATTTTTAAAAATCCATTTAATTTCTCGCTGAATTCTATTTTAGGCTGATGAGTTCTGATATTACAGAACGTTCTACCTGGCCTGTCCTGCTCAGACGGTCATAGATCACTGTTTCTTAAAACATGAGGTTCTGGGCTTTGTGTATTTATGATTGAACTTCTGTATCACTTATTCTGAGGCTTCTTCTATTGAGCTGCATGTTCACCAGCTGCAGACTCTGACTCCCTTTATGAAAATCCACTCTGATCATTTGAATGATGGTCCCAGCTTGCCTTTGAGCCATCACCTCCTCCATTTCTAATGATGACACTTGCATATTTAGAAGGGCTCAGGTTGTACAATTAATAAATCTCCTTTCCCAAGTCTGATGTTCAGATGGATACCCATGCGACCAGGATTCATGACAGGAAGAATTTCTTCTACCCCTCCATGTCTGTACGATGATAATGGGTAATTATGATAAATTCTCGTGGCAATGTCATTTGTGAACCACTGTATAGGAGGTGGCCTTGCAGGTACATCATGAAGGTCTTCGGCTGAACGAAAAGAGGGATGGCAGGACTGGGAGCCTTGATATCTTTTACAATTTCACAGAAACAGGTTTTTATAGACAGATCACAAGTATAAATATGCATAAATATGCATAAATATAAAAGATGTCTATAATTGCACTCATAGAAAGTTATGTATATTTAACTATCTATTTACACATATGCATACATGCAAATGTTATTCAGTCAAAACGGACCCAAACATTTCATAGAAAACAACAATTCTCTTACCATTACCTTCCATTTGTTCAGTGCTTATTAGGAGTGAAATATATCTAGTTTAGAAACTGCCTTTTTTGTTTCTATGAGCCATACTTGGTGCATGACATTAAAAACTATAACAATGTAATAGGAAAACGGGAGATACTTTCTGTAATAGAGACAATGTTTTTTGTTGCTCTTGTCAGTCCTGCTGCGGAGAGATTTCTTTAAATAAATCTTCACATGGATTGTCATTATAAAACAAGTCAAATTTTCAAATCTGAGATGAGATTGGCCTCAGAATTCCATTGGCCTCTCTTCCTTGTTCTCATCTATGGTGAAATGTCAAAGGAATGAGCAATTCTGCACCTCGTGACAAGGACCAAAATACCACCAATTTAGTGAAGGCTCCGGATGCTAGAAGAGAAGAGGAATATAGTACATTGTCTACATGAAGGTGTCCAGGGATGCTGCATAGAAGAAAAGGATGTCTCGTGGAGTATAAGTAAGAGTTCTCCAGATGATGAGCAGAATATTATTATTGAAGCTAAATACCAACCTATTACTAATCGATATTATGAATAAATGGGTATCTTTGGTATGAGAGATGGTATGGAATGCAAGACTAAATGGTTAAATTTGAGCATATCAGAGTGGAGCTGTAATAACTACTTGCAGAAGGGGCTGGACAGACAGCTCAGAACTTAAGGGACCTTGTTCTTCCCTAAGATACAGGTTTGGTTCCCAGTGCCCACCTCGTGGTGCACAATCAATCATCTGTAACTCCATCTCCAAGGGATCTAAAGCTCTTGTCTAGCCTCTGCAGGCACAGTATGCATGTGGCATTCACTCATAAACACATACATATAAATTAAAAAAAAAAAAAAACCTGAAAATCAATCTTCGAATGCTTTCATTCAGACAATGAATAAAGTCAATGTGTATAGCTTGGCCAGGCCAAATCTAAGTTAGCATTATGACCCCAGAAGGTTCTGAGGTGACATCATCTGAGCATTTGGAGGTCCATAATGGTAGGAAGTACTAGGTACAGCGTTGAGTTTTCTTTGAAGAAGTCTACGCGAGAAAAGCACAAATATATGCCTGACCCTATTAGAAGTAGCCAGGAAATCAGAGGGTGCTTTGTAAGAAATACTTAGGGAACCGTAAATGGTAAGCCCCACCCATTTTTCAAGGTGCTTCGGCTTCATTTCCTGTCTCTCTTCCTCTCTTCTGTTAACTTGTGCCCCTTTTGAGGCTGAACTTTTTCTTCCATTCCCCACTTACCCATTTTTCTTCTTCCTGACAGTATCAGGGACATTGTTCTATGTAGTTCATACAGATTCAGGAAGTAGGGTTTACCATTGCTCACAGGTTTCTTTATTTAGAGTTGGCCGGATGACACAGTCTAGAAAGCAATGGTGCAGTGGTGGTAAGGATCTAAATTTGGACCCTAAGCACACAAGTAAATATCTGGGTTCAGCAGCATGCACCTGTAAGCCCAGGGCTCGGGGTCGGAAGACCGGAAGATCGCTGGGGTTTCCTGGCTAACTCTGGCTGCAAAAGCAGGTGGGTGGCATCCCTGAGGATGTCCGACCTCCATCTGCATAAGCTCAAATAGGTACTTAAACACACATGAAAGTGTGCACACAAGAATGTACACACATATGCATTCACACAGGTATAACAACTTTTACTTAGCTTAAATCATAAAATTACTATTTTCATAGGTTAAAAAATAATGATTTTATTTTAAAAATTGACAGTTTTATTTATTTTTGTGTGTGTGTTTTTTTAACACATTCTTGCCTTTTAATCTTTCCGAACATTACAAAGAGAAGAGCAAGGTTACATACGGGCACACTATGTTATTATAAACAATCGTGGATGTGCTACTGAACATGAGTAATAAAACACTAACGGTCTTTAATGTACTAATTTATGTGTAGGTCGCTATATACACCATCGATTGCCTGGGCAGACGTGCGCAGGCAAGCCAGCTGTTTGGGTGCAGAGTAAGCTCAGTGGTCTGCCCTCACCACCTCAGCTCCCCGAGGTACCGATTGCTAACATACCCCTGTTAGGATCAGTGGCCGGGGAAGAGCCAGTGAAACTCTCCAAGTGTGGACAAGCACGGATAGCTGCTGTGTTTGTTCATTCCATGAAAAGCTATTTATTCTCTTCTTCACTGAACGAGCTTTTATCTGGTAGCCACGGTGTGCCACTGAGGCCAGTTCACAGGCAACTGCAGGTTTTAACTGGAGCAGCTGCGTGCCTTTGGTTACACAGCTTCCCGTTATCTCTTTTCTAATAATCTCTGCCCACCGGGCACAGAAGATTGTGGGCACATAGAGGAGTCCCAGAAATGTCTTGAATCCTATTGTATGAGCCATGTGAGAGTACTCTAGCTTTTCCTGACTTCCCAAGAGGCTCTGGTGCCACCTCTCACTTCCATTGCTCCAGTACTTTACCATGCTGAGTTTATAACTCACAACTTTCACATCAGGATTTTCCAACCCTGTCACTGCAGGCTCTGGGAGGGGAGGAGTATGTTCGGTGAGTGGGCTGTTCTGTGCTTGGAATCAGCCTCCTTGGTATCCTCATGCCAGGCACAGACCGCATAGCTTCTTCCATTCCCCTGCATCCTCCCATCGGGACAACCCCTGCCAAAAGTTTGCCAATAATATGTTTACCAGATATTTACAAAAAGAGAGATCACCTCCAGAAGAAGAAAAAAATAGTATCCTATGAATAAGGAGGCAAGGTTTTGCTGTTTTGTATGACCTAAAGCTCCCAGAGTGGCAAAAACCTCTCCTCCTGCTGACTTTGCCTTTCATTTCCCTGCTTCTCCAGGGAGGGCATCCATTTGATGTGTGTATATCCCAGCAAGGCGATACTCACCTGGACTCCCACTACTCAGGAAATGGAGACAGGAGGACTGAGAACTCAAGCTACATTATGAGTTTGAGGACAGCCTCATACCGGAGACCTTGCCTCACAATCCCTACCCCCAAAATAAAGACTTGTTCATTCTCACTTCACAACAATCAACTACATTGTAATATAGGGAAATCTTTTCTATAAATAGTTTTCTCAGAACCCTGGGAAGAGCGAGTTTTTCTTCCCTCCTGTATTTATAACCAGCATGGCACCTGTGTGGTCAAAACTGACATGATGACAACCTTCCCTATGGATGGCATGGGAGCTACAATTATCATGTGCTCAGGAATTTTTCTCATCCTTAAAGCTGATGGGAACATCTCTGAAACTTACTGAAAATCCCTTTGTTGCCTTTTTTGTTAATGACCGAAGTTATGCATTTACATAGCTCTCAAAGCACAGAACAATTGAATGATCGGCTTTAGCCGTCTAGAAACTTAGTTCCATTCCCAAGATCCACCTCTGCACAAGTCCTGTGGTATCTGAACTCCAGATAGGTGAACACTAGGACCTAGTAGCACAGGAAGGGACCCGCCTTGGGTCCTCATCCTTTTATCTCTCATAAGGAAAGCTGAGATTTTTTTTTTCTCCTCAGGAAAATGAAATTAATTTGGAGTCTTGCAGAAATCTTGGCATGTAAAATAATGCAACAGAACCCCAATTTGGGGACTGCTGTGTTTGTGTTCCCTAGCTAAGCACCCTAGATATCAATACTTAATGGTATTCTCTAAGCTCAGGCAGTGAAGAAAATAGGCTTGTTATCTATCAAAGCACATTTTACTTTTTGACAAGTAAAAGGCAGCATGGGGAATGCGGGAAGGCTGAAATGAAAGCCTAAAAGAAAACTCATATAGCATCTGGTGTCCTTTATCCCCTGATGGCCTTTCATCGTATCATGCGATGAGCTTGTTCTGATTTAAGATCCGATGATTTGGTTTGGAAAAACAAAACCAAAAAAAAAAAAAGAGGAGGAGGAGGCTGGATGTAGCCTGCCTGGCAGCAAACTGAGATGTAGAATTCTGCTCAAATAATTGGAAACATGACAGATTTTTCTGCAGCCAATGCCAGTGGCATCTTGGTTTATCCATCTCTCTCAGTTGAATTTGTAAAGTGTATTATCTTATTGGTTTTAAAGTTTCCATTTCACTTATTTGCAGGGGAAAATTTGAACAAATCACCCATGATGGATTGCCTAATTTCCTAGACTGAATATAGCAGTTTTATGAGATTGCTGATTCCTGGGTTATTAGTGAACAGAAGCATTGGTCAATTTTTAACCAAAAAGGAAAGGCTTACCAAATTATTTCATTTAAACGGTTTCATTATTGTAACCGTAGTGTTGGAAATGTGCAGGTTAGGGAAAGAGTTGAGAAGGGAAAGAAGAGGTTTGTTTGCTGTTTCTTTTCAAGCCAGATGTTAAAATTGGCCTGAGTCGCAGACGTCAGAAGATCAGTAATCAGTGCACCTGAAACCATCTTCCATCAAAATGCCAGAGGAAGACACAGAGAAGCACCGCTTCCTACCTAGAAAAATAGAGGTTCAATTTAATCTACTGCAAATTTCCTCTGGCTTTGTCTATAACATCTAGAAAAAAAGTATATATGATGGAATCATATTTTTTTAATTACATGTATAATTTTAGGTTCGTTGTCTGTGGAAGTATCCCTTGGCAATGAGCAAGGAGTAGAATTTATATTTGTTAATTGGAACTGTTTAAGAAGGGCTGAATTCATAGATCCTCAAAATGGTTTCACTCCAATGATAGCAGTAATAAAACAGTCATAATCAACTCCTTTTTGTTTTCTTAACCTTTAAATTTAAAGAGCATTCACACACACACACACACACACAAATTCCTTAGTTAGCAGCATTGCTAACTAAGGAATAAAGACTTTGAGTAACTGGGGCAAACAAATTAGAATATAGTTTTCTTTTCTTTCTTTTTTTTTTTCCTTGTTAGAAAATACAGTCTTGGTTTTTTTCTTCTTCTTCTTTCCCATCTTTTGCTTTTTCCTTCCCAACCTTTTCATGCATATCTCTTAGTGAATGTAAACACTTCCCAGTAGGCATTGAGAGGAAAGGCAGCATCTCCTTGGAAGAGGGAAGAAGGGAGTTAAAAACTTTTGTGTGAGAAGACTTCACTGTGAAATGTTATCTTTTGTTAGTTCAAAGGTTCCCAAAGATATAAATTCTTCAACAGTGCCCCGAGGTGCTGGGGATGTAAATTGAATACTTTACAATTTGTCGACTGTTCCGGCAGTAATGTGTATCTCCTCTGTGAGTGAGTGTTTGGGGATTTTTCAATTACTAGAGTCTGAAAACTCAGAGATTCTTTAGGGCAGAAAAAAAAAAAAAGATTCTTCTCAAAGTTGAGTCACTGATGTTCAAATTAGCTGCCAAAAGCATCATAATGATCTGTGTGCCGGATTTTGCTAAACAGGGAAAAATGGCCCATTTTTGTCAGAGGGAAAATAACCTCCTCTAACCGGCAGCCATGAATAACTGCAGGCCAGGTTAGGTGATAGGTTAAAAGTGAAATAAATTGTTGATGTGCACCATATATAGTAGACGGATGTTATTTCCAAAAGACTCAAATGAACTCTTTATATTTTTTGTTGGAGGAGGGGTATGTTGAAATCATAAGTACAATTTTTAGGCTTATTGTTCATCGCCTTTTTTAAAAACAAAATAATGAACGAAGAAGTGATACATGGGTGGTATGAACATTCAAAATTATGTAAATTTCAGATTTACCAATAGGACATCAAGCTGAAAACATCAAAACGACTGAAAGGAAATCATAAAATTTCCATCTAATTCTGTCAATTCATTCTTACAAGATGCCTCCCATACTCAAATCAATAATTAAGGTTCCATATTTTCCCTATGATAGAGCCACAATGCACTAGAAATAATAAAACAAGTCAATAGGATTTCCACAAAAATGAGCAAAAGAAACAAGGCAACACTCATATCTTCTAGTTCTTATGGGGGCAAATAATGCCTGAATTAGAACGACAGCCGTTGTGGTACTTTTTTAACCAGGTGAAAAAACATTGTCCAGTTGTAATCACTTTGTTTTACTAAATGAGTTCTATTTCGATACTCATGTTGGAAGGATCCTTCACCAGACAGCTTAAAGTTCAGACCCAGAGTTCCTTATTTTCTAAAGCAGCCTCTTTCTCTAAGTAGGTCAGATCGTCTCCTGTTGTCATTTCTCGCAAATTTTACATTCTGGGTAAATGCAAACTGCTGCTCCCAGGAAAATAAGTCATAATAATGAACACTCCATAACAGATGCAGCCAGACCTGCATCATCCAGCTCCTCAGGAAACAACATTCTGTAGGACCATTTTAGTTCACTAGAAAAGGAGGATGAATTTAAAAAAAATATATTTTTTTTTCAAAACCTCTTAGAATCTTTCATTTCTTCCATAATTCCTGACCATGGTAGCCTAGAAGAAAGGGGAAAATAATAAGATATAAAATAATGAAAGGAAAGCAAAATTAAGCCTGAATACTTGCTGAGACAGGGAGGTAGTTTAAAACTGGTGTTGCCATCTGATAAGGGTGTCTTGAGAAATTACTATCTTCCAAGCAAAAACACACAGACACAAACCTAGAATCTGATGTTAGAAGCTTCCATCCTTAGGCTTTTTTAATGAATAAAATATGTTAAAGAAAATTAAAAAGGAAGTAATAATTAGTGCCTAGAAAAAAAATGTATTTCAATCTTGGAAACCGGTTGTGTAGTATAGACAACCGGTTGTGCAACTCTGCCTAAGAAGTTGGGGCAGGAAGATCTAGAGTTCAAGGCTACTCAGCTGCAGAGTCAGTTTGAGATTAACCTAAGCCACGTTGAGAACTTGTCTCAAAAACTCAAAACAAAGAAAGCAAACAACCTGTTGACTTAGGAACACAGAAATGTTTATCAAAGAGGAAGGACAAATAGGTTGAACCTTGGGAAAAAAGAGAGGCAAAGAAGGGCCTCAGGCTAGAGTCTTTTTATTTTATTTTATTTTATTTTATTTTATTTTATTTTATTTATTTTTTTAATATTAGTTACAGTTCAGGCTAGAGTCTTTAAGACAGTGTTTCCTAAGGAAAGGGACAGAAGGACTGCCGGGTGCCTCTGTGGACAAAGGTGCTTGTTATCAAGCCTGAGTTTGATCATTGAGATTCACATGAAGGAAGAAGAGGAGCAACTCCACAGAACTCTCCTTTGGTGTCTGTGTCACATCCTGCCTGTGAGTACCTGTGTGTGCAAAATTACAAATAAGAAATAAATGAAGACATTTTTAAGGCACAGAAATGTGGAATTCATGATACTTTTTGGGAATGCCTGCATTTCCATGACCCAGAGAACACACTCTAGTTACGGAGTTGAGTAATGTTTCTGGTAAAGAAAACCTTTCCAAGGATGCTTTGTGCCATAGTAAACCTAACGCTATTATTTCTTATTTACTCCCTGTATTGAAAAATAAATTAGCTCAAATTAGTATTGTTTTGACAATCACTTCGGCTTTTTAAATGAACATTCAGAGTTTTACAAGGCAAACGAACAAAAGCCCAGTTTACAGAAAGTCTGTTGTTGAATAAGTAGTAAGCATAATGGTCATCCCAACACAAGTCAATTTCTCAAATTCTAGGAGTGAGACATTTCACTAGATTCTCCAACTATAGTCAGGATAGAGAGAGCCAGCCATGGAGACTCATACCAGTAAATTCCAGGACTTGGGAGGTTGCTGCAGGAGTCTCTTAAGGTTGAGGTCATCTGGCGGTACACTGAGTACCAGGGCCAACCTGGGCAATAGAATGAGAAAATGTCTTTTTGCTGGTTTGTTTTGTTTTTTGTTTTTGTTTTCTTGTTTTTGTTTTTAGAGACAGGGTTTCTTTGTGTAGCTGTCCTTGAAATTGTTCTGTAGACCAGGCTGGCTTCGAAATCACAGAGATCCACCTGTCTCTGCCTCCCAAGTGCTGGCATGAAAGGCTTGCATTAACATACCTGGCTGAGAACATGTCCTAAACGTACTCAAAGAGAGGGGTGGGGAATTCAGACGAATAATTATTTCTCTTCCAAAAGAAAATAAAACAAATAAAAAGGAATGTGGAGGAAAAAAAATATTCTTTTCAAAGTCTGAAATTAATATTCTATGAAAACACATAAAAGAGGCATTTGAAAATTTAATACAAATGCTCAAACTTGTTCCCTTTTAAAGTAAGTACCATTAAACAATACATATGTTTCTCATATTGATCAATAGTCATGCAAATTTAATAAATTATCCTACTGATAGGATTTAGCCTAGTGTTATATTATAACTTGTTAACTCTGTCTAGACAGCTCTCTAGTGATTAAAAAGTTCAAAGGAGAAAAGAGAAGTCAAATGGTTTCTCTGCCATGAAACTGTTAATACAATTTTAAAATATACTAACTTATTGTGAATTTGGAAGCTACTAATTTAAAATATCATAAGATTTTTATGAAAAATCATTAAAATCTGATATTGGTATTGCTAACTCCGAGCCCCACATCAAACCTTAGCATTTTGCTTCCTTACTCAGTAAAATTATTTGTGAGAAATGCTTGTAATTTGTAACATTTCCAGACACACGTTTCATAATCATTAGTAAACTGAAAGCTCATTTGCAACATGCCCAAAAATGAGTCAATAATGTATATTTATATATCAGGGACAGCTATGTCCTCTTCCATTGGTTTTACTTTTTTTTTTTTTTTTTTTTAAAGCACAGTTCACTATCTCTACTCCAAGATCGGATTTCTGGTCAGCCACTCAGGATCCACAGTCAAATCATCCTTGAGCACAACACCGTCCTTCAGGTGCTGCCTACGCGTGTGTGCTGAGCTGCTGAGCAGCATTTCTCGGAGATGCCTGCATCCTTGTCCGGGCTCCTTGCCTGACTACAGTGCCTGCACAAACAGCAGCGTGGCCCCTGCGCTCCCCGGCAAGCATCCCACTACTTGGCTTTAGGCCCTGCTGGTGAGTAGAGAGGTTTATTTTTCCGCACAGCCATCAGGCCCAAGGCTCACCTTGAGCTCCTTAGCAGGAAATGAGGCTGTTTGAACGCCCTGCAGCAAACAGAATTCTCCGGGTCTCCGAGGAAGGAGAAGGAGGAGGGGAGACGATCCTGTCAGATGAGCATCTCGGCCTGGAGTTCAAGGCCAAGGCTTTGGCTTCTGGACTTCCCCTTCGGCCTGCCGCGCCTCCATCCAGCAGTCCTGAGACGTCCTAGCAGGCAATGGCAGAGAAAGCCCTCATCTATCTGAGGAAAGAAGCCACGCCGATGGCTCCCTGGTGGATGTAATTGTGCTCATTACTGCCATTTACATTTCATCACCCGATTACCACAAATGCCTCATTACTGCTGAAGAGGGTTTTGCTGGGGAAAGGCTTTCTAACTATTCATTGCTGGACTCCGACGTCACCAGACCGGCTGATTGGAAAATGAGGAGGGTGAGGAGGAACTGAGAAGGGACGAAGGTGAAAAAGGTCCTCTATCCGATTTGATTAAAGGACGTGATTTAAATCGATATTTAATAAAGTGACTGCAGCGGTATAATACGGGGAGGTCCCCGCGCAGGCACAGCCGTGATTAGCAGCCCCACACTGCCTGCTACACACAGCTCAATTGGGTTTTGTGTCCTGGCCTGGCACCTGTGTCCCTCAGTACTGCGCCTCCAAGGTAATAGGTTTATGAGCCGATGAACAGAGCTGATAGCTTCTAAATGGATTAGCTATGTGTCTGCAGTCTGGTGATGAATGCATCAAGCCAAAAGGAAAAAAAAAATAGAAATACAGTAGGGGGTGTGGGTGGGGAGAAACGGTTCGCGTAAGCAGGAGAGTGATAGGAAGTGTTGACAGACATTGTGTGTGTCAGGAGCCCCCACAGGGTAAACACTGGCTCGGTGCCTGCCATTCAAGCGCGGGTGAAGATACTAGACTGCTTAGCAAGCCGGGCAAGGGCTGGGGAGCAGCCTCAGAGTGAAGAGGGAGTCCACCGGGCTGGGCTGGCCCGCTAGCTGCACCAGGAATGTGCCTGGGCAACCGTGCCTAGTGTGTGTGTGGGGAAAGTGGATTTGGGGGTGGGGGTTGGGGGGAGTTGTTATGCAGCGCCATCTACTGTGAACACAGAAGGACAGAAGGACAGAAGGGTGCTGTCTCTAAGCCTTCATCATCTCCTTTCTCCTTTTTTTTTTTTTTTTTTTTTTTTTTTTTTGTCTACATCCCTCAAGACACCTATGTAGCTGGACTTCTGTGCTTTGTATTTTAAATATGAAACTGCAATTACAAATACATTTTGGCTGTTTAGATATATGGTTCCTATGTTAGATATCATATGTAATGTGTTTGTTCATGAATACAATATTTTCCCGTGTTAAAATCCAACTTCTTATCAAATATTCAATGACCAAAGGATGCTAGAGGAAAACATATTAAAATGTCTGGCTACATTCCTTAAGTAGGACAAATGTAATCATTTTTGCCAGAAAAAAAAAATGAATAAATAAACCACTGAAAAGTAGGAATCTACAAAATGACAAGCCTTCTCTACCACATATCCAGTTTTAACGAGGTATGTTTTAGGAAATGGTGCAATTATTAAATAAATAAATAAAGCGTATGCGAACTTAAAGATATGCTTCTAACAGCAAGAGCGGTTATTCATCCTGAAATACAATGCTGAATGGTTGAGTAAATGCATCAGAACACACAACGTGCATTGTTGTGACTGGGCTCACCCTGAACAGGTCATCAGGGAGGCAGTCCTGAGAGACTGCCAGCTGTCATTGCGGAAGGCACACGATGGATGATAACACCTTAAGAACATTCAACGGGAAACTGATCTGAAAATGTACCGTTGGTTTTAAAATAAGAAATGAGATAATGTAACCTTGTAACCAAGGCTTTATAGACTTGGGAAAAATTATAAGCTGAATTGCTGTCTTACGGCAAGATATTGTTAATAACTGTCTTATATTTCCAGGTTCTGTTGCTACTGTCTCAGTCAGTCTTGTGTATGATCTCTCTTTCCCACAAATGACAAAAATGCCAATGAGTGCATTACAAAATCTGCACATTCCTGGCCTGTGTCTTTGGAAACTAAGCATTAAGAAAGCAACATAGAGCTACTCATGAGAGACCCCCGTGAGCCATCTGAGCAGGGTTGGTGGCTTGGGAGGCCATGCAGTCCAGATGTGGACTCAGCCAGCCAAGACCATCCCGGGGAAAGGTCTGACGCTAACATGAAATTTCTGAAAATAAAACTAAGATGTGGCAAGACGAGGCCAAGAGAAATAAACGGAAAAGGAAAACTAAACGGAATCACCCTCCACATGATGTTCGGGGCAACGAGAGTTCGCAGATGCACTATCTGCTCTAGGGTTTGTTTCCCCTAGTAACAATAGTAGCCATCTTAATTTGCATCCAGATGTTTTGCTATTAGGAAAATGTTGAAATCATTTAATCACACATTTTTAATTTTGATTTTAAAAATCTTTATGTATTTTACTTATTATTACTATTTTTTTCTTTCCCGAGAAAGGGTTTCTCTGTGTAGCATTGTCTGTCCTGGACTTGCTTTGTAGACAGGCTGGCCTCGAATTCACAGTGATCCACCTGCCTCTGCCTCCCCAACTGCTGGAATTACAAGAGTGCGTCACCACTCCTGGCTTCAATTTGAATTTTTTTTTATTTGAGAATTTCACACATCCATTAATGCATTTGGAGTCTCCTTTCTGCCCTACCATTTTCTCCTTCCATCTTCATCTGCTTTTTCTTTCTTTTTCTTTTTTTTTTTTAACCATGGGAAACCAAGTCGAGCTGCCTGTGTGTGCATGAATATAGGACCATCTTCGAGAGCACCGGTAGCCTCGCAGACACTTCATCCTTGAAGAAAACTAACTGTCCATTCCCAGCATCCATCAGTTGCCAACAGCTCCTGAGAGAAGAGGCAGAACTTCACGAGCGCTTCACCCAACTGCACTGGAATTATCTTATACATATCTTGTGTATGGAGCCATAACTATCATTTGTTCATTTGTACAACAGTGCTTTAATGTCTGTTTAGATCCATGCCACAATTTTAACTGAGCTATTTCTTTATTTTCTTGGTGTTTAGCGTTGAAGCTTTCTCTCTCTCTCTCTCTCTCTCTCTCTCTTTCTTTCTTTCTTTCTTTCTTTCTTTCTTTCTTTCTTTCTTTCTTTCTGTATTCTAGACACATACCCTCTGTCAGATATATAGTTAGTTGGTAATGAAATTTTTCCTGTTCTGAAGGCTGCCTCTTTACACATAAGATGGTACTCTGTAATGTACAGGAGCTTTTAGCTTCATGAAATTATATCTGTCAGTTGTTGGTCTTGATGCCTGCTCTACCAAGATGTTCTTCCAAAAGTCCAAAAGCTGTTGTTGTCCTTAACAGCTTAAAGAACACCCCCTGGCCATTGTCACAGTAAATTCTACCGGAGTGGACGCAGGACTAGCCACAGGATTATCAACATGGATTGCTGCAGCCATGAATCATCTGAAGGAATGGGCGGGCATGGGAGTGTTAGCAGGCCTTCTGGTGTTGGTCTCCTTGGTTTGCTTGTGGTATATATGCAAGATTAGAGTCTCACAACAGTGTGATGCAGCCATGATCATTCAGGCCTTTACAGCCATTGAAGCAAGACATTCTCCCCAAGCATGGTTGGATACCATAAAAAGCTAAAATGATACACTCAGGATGCGAGGCTAAGCACTGCACTCAGGGTCAGCCGCTTTGGACCCAGAGAAGAGCATGTCTGATTGCATGCGGGTTGATGCCCCAGGTCCCGCCTCTGAGAAAAAGGTATCGGACGGGTCCGATGCTCTTTGGGTGGATGACACCTAAATGAACATCTGTACAAAGTCCCAATTTATTTCTAATATCAGAGATCAGACCTCTACTCTTGCCTGATGCGTCTAAAACAAAAAGGGGGAACTATAGAGAGCTGCGGAATGCTATGCCTTAAAGATGGAGCTGGTTTCCGCCTTCCACCTTCCCGATGGTGAGTGCTCTCTGTCAGGAACAACTCCACATTTGGCTAAGGCCGAGGATCTGGCTTGCTTCCATGTATGTGGACCTATCTGCATTGCCCCCGTGGCACGCCTGGGTTGGCTACCCAGAGGCTATTTAAGCTGTGGGCTGGCTTTCCCCGGGGTCCGAGGATTGTTCAATGTTCCTGAATAAACTGCATTGAAAAAAAAAAAAAAAAGAACACTCCCTTCTTTCTTCTTATTCAGATTCAGGTTATCATATTTTTGTGCTGAGGTCATTGATCAGTTGCAGAGAATGAGAAATAAAGATCCAGTTTCCTTCTATGTGTAACTATTCAGATTGGCCATGCCTTTTCTCTAATATGTACTTTTGCCTTCTTTTGTAGAAGTCAGACAGCCATAGCAGTCTGAGCTTATATCTAGGTGTGGAATCTTATTCCTTTGACCTTTGCATTTGCCTTTATGTCAGTATGTCAGTACCCATGCTGCTTTCATTACTACAGATCTGTAGTATAAAAAAATAAAAAATAAAAAAAGATCTGTAGTATAACTTTTAATCAGGGATGGTAATATCCCAAACAGTGTTCTCATTGCTCAGGATTGATTTGGCTACTTTGGATCTTTTGTGTTTCCTAAACTACTGTTAAATTATTATTTGTTCTTACTTAATCAAGACATGATGAGAGGTGTAAATGTGTGTGTGTGTGTGTGTGTGTGTGTGTGTGTGTGTGTGTGAAAAGGGGGTGGCAAGTGGTTGAAGGCAACTTCAAAAGGTAGTGTGTGTCCTCAAACATTTCACAAGGGTAACGGAACACAGTTCTAAAGCCATCCAGGAACTTTCCCATGAAGGAACAAGTCAATCTCAAAATAAAATTACCTCATAAAATTTATGTTTGTGAGAAAAAGACCAAAAATGAAACAATTAGGGTCAACATCATACAATGTTATCTTAAAAAAAAATAAAAAATCTTTCAGAAATCCTGCTCACAAAACAGGAAGTCCATAACAAAATATTTCTAAAAATTAACTCAAAAACTAAAATGTTTCTAGAAACAAAAAATCAACAAAAATTAAAAAAAAAGTTTAAAAGGAAATAAAATAATGGGAACTGTTGGGAGAGAGGTGTATGTACTGAGAAATGAAGACGCAGAATCCCAGACAGAATTCAAAATATACCATCTCCTCAAAAAGGAACAGTGGGTTAGAATATCCTCCTGGAGTGCACAAACTCAACAGATATTGCCTGTAAGCTACAGTAGAATTTCTGAAGACGAGACATGTGAAATAAGAACAGGAGAGATTAGCAAGGAGCTAAATCATAAGAAAACCATTCTTTCATACAGGGAAATCCCTAAAAGAAGAAAGCAAACAACAGTCAAAAAACAGCTCAACAGCTATCCTTGTGGAAGCATTAATAAAAGGAAAACAACTTTAAATTACATCTCAAAAAGCCATAAAGCATATCAGGAAAAAATGAACCAAGACTCACAAAAACTGATATGTGTTCTAGAGAAATTATCATATTGGTCAAAATCCTATGAGTCTCTAATAATATATAAGATAAAGATAATCAGGTTGTCTTCGGCTTTATGCAGCAATGATATCAGAAAACAGTAAAATTATTAAAAAAAAAACCAACAAAATATGTGAATGTAAGATTCTAGATGCATGGGTATTGACTTTTACATACATAAGGTTCACTTTTAACATCACATTTTCCATTTTCCATAGGCATTGAATGAATATCATTTTGTTTTGCCTTACAATCCACCTTGAGTAATCTGTACTTGTAAAAGGAACGGGACTGAGCCACTCTTGACATAGTTCCCCACTCTCCATGCTTTTCCATGACCTCCTTGTGCCTGTCCACCTGTGTACCTTTTATAGTCACCTACTGGTGACCCTTGCCCAGCTGTGGGACAGCTAGATACAGCCTAATGGACTTCCGCCACTATTACCCTACCCCATCCCACACAGATGACCTAAAGATGCTGCAGTGATCACCTCTCAAGCATAATGTGACCCCTCAGAACTCACACCCTATTAACTTAACTATCCCCCTTGAATAAGAACCCAAAAGTCTTCAGCTCTTCTCTTCCTCACTTACTACTGGCTTGTTGAGCCCTTGTCTTACCAGCTCATACTTTACTCGAGTGCTTTGAGATGTGCTGCCCTCATCTCTCTGGGATCTAGGGCTAATATGCGGGGGGGGGGGATGTTTTATATGTTTTATATGCTGTGCTGCTTCTTCAGGTACCACTTGACCTATATGCCAGAATGTCTGTTCTTCCCAGTCAAAGCTTTCCTAGGGAGTAAGGAAGACATCAAGTCACACATTGAAAATGTCAGCACTAGGCTGTCTTCCAGGATAAAAATTGGTACCACGTGAAGAGTGCTCATAGACACCCATGGCCATTTCCCTTGCAGCCCAGACAAGGAAGGCCTAGAGTTCATGGCCAAACTGCAGAGAGACATCAAGATTTAATTAGAGACCCCCACGTGGCAGTGCATACTAGTAATCAAGGACTTCAGAGTCTAAGGCAAGAGACTTGCAAGTGTGAAGCCAATATGAGCTGAACACAAAGTCCTGTACCAGCTTGGGCTTCCTAGCAGCAGCAAGCAAACAGCGGATCAGAGGAAAGAGCACCTTCTTCCTTAGGGATCAATTAGAAAATATGCCTCAGATAAGGCTATGACTGTAGAGACATCAACACAAAGGCAAGGCAGGCATTAAATATAGGTTTTCCTACAGAGCTGAAACTATGTGAGGGTTATAAGAGAGCGAACTAACCAAGAATGGTATGAACACAGCATAACTACAAACTGTAGTGAGAGAAGAGTTTAGGTATGAGAAGGATCTATTTTCAGTAAAACTATTGTCTGTTATTGTGTTGGCATCTTACCTGGATAATATCTTCTGTAATAGTGTAACTCTATCATCTCTGCTATGGTAATAGCTAATATAGTAAGAGAATATAAACCACATTAAAGGAGATATGCTACAGCCCCAAATCTCAGCAAATAATCAGTATGAAAGAAATGTTGTTTTTTCTTAAACACAATGAAGACAGCGATAACTCATGATTCTAAATGGAAATGGGTGACTATATTTAGCCACATGCTTTCTAGTCCAGATTTAAATTAAAAAGGATAAGAGATTCAGTTCACTGAAAACAACTCGAACAGAATGAGAAACCAACCCGGAAGCAACAAACAAATAGTTTTCACTGTCCATTTGACATGCTCTTGGATATATGAACCAATTGCATACTTGGGGCAGGAAATGTACAAGTGAACAGTCTGGAATCGTTATTGCACTAGATTTTTTTAAAAAGCCATCAGACTCATGAAAAAGATACGAGTCTCCTTTGTAAGGATCTGACGAGCAAAATGTAGCACGGATTTACTATCAATAAGGAAACACACACACACACACACACTATATATGTTAAGTATATGGACTCATAATGGCGCACACATGCCTGAGGACACACATACCCACAAAGCAAACAGATCAATAGCATGCCGTTCAGAGGAGACTGCATGCTACATGTTGGATCTGGAAAAATCTCCCCGATGAGCCTCTGTCAAGAGCTTGGGCCCCAGTACACAGTGGTTTTGGAAAGTGGTAGAAAGTGTAGCATGTTGACCTCCTACATGGAGGAAGTTAAGAACTGGGGGCCATGCACTCAAAAGGGATGATCTCTCCACAGAGCCTGCCTTGTCCTTCTCCTCACCCCAGCCATGAAGTGAACAGCTATCCTTGTCACACATTCTCCACCATGAAGAGATGACGCACCACAAGGCTCACCTCTGGCCAGAACCCCCTGAAACTGTGAGCTGAAAAAAAAAACAAAATAAAAAAAACTTTTTTCTTACTAGTATAATAACCTCGGTAATTTATTACAGTCTTAGACAGCTGCTGCCACTTTAGAAAGTAGTTTGAAGCACAGTAAATAAAGAAATGTAATCGTGAATTTATTCTACCTTTTAACAATGTGCGTCCTTCAGGAAATAAAGGTTTCTAAAGAAAACCCTCTCAGAAATGACGTTGTATCTGTTAGAAATGTAATAATGTACTCTAAGTCTTCAAGTCTTAGGACAGCATTCATTTATTTTTCTATTCCTGAGCCACTATGGTTATAGCTGGCCTCAGCTGGGCACAGCCAAGTGGTCAGTGTTGTATTACTGGTCTATCTGGCCATGATTGACATGACCTGTCCTACGAATGGTCTTTCTGCTGTCAGGAAACAGGTGCAATGGCTGTCCACTGGAGGTTGTTCTCCTGGTAATGCTGAAGATCAAGACTGTCTCTGTTTGGGTCATCCTGAAAATGGTTATGTGAGATGTCATCACTGAAAAAAAGTGAGAAAAGAGGATGTCTTCGGTATTTTTGTAACTTCTTATCAATCAAATCGTTATCTCAACATAAAATTTTAGAAGAACCACTTATTAGATATCTACTGGAAAACAGCACTATGATGAGAAGAAAAGAAATAACAGAAATTAAGAAAATTGCCTCTCTTGTAAGGAGAGTTATCATTGGAAAGCAGGGCTTGAGAGGTCTGAGCAACCAGCAAAGCCAAGACTCTGGGGACTGGTGCAGGAGAATCTGACTTACAAGAGCCAGTAAGCCATGGAGTTCTCTGTTTTCAGTTGCATTAAACAGTAAAAACACGTAACGTGAAAAGGATTGGAGTGAATCCAGCTAGCCAAACTTACTCTTTAAATACAGGAAATCAAACCTATAACAGTGAATGATACAGCAAGAGTGAAAATTTTTCGTTTGGGGCAGAGTTGGCTGACAGGAATCCACTTCATGTGGCAAAGCCTATAGCATTTTCTGTAAGCCAGATATAGGTTTCAGTCTTGGCTTGTTCATGTACTGTTTGACCTGAGGCACTATTTAATTTCCTAGTCATATTAGATTTTCATTTAATAAAACTGGTAATATTCTAACAGAATTGCTCGGGGGGAGCTGAATATGTAATATGTATGGTGTTTTTTTTTTTTTTCACAATTCAAAATACTTTACCAGCATTTAATATTGAGCATTGAACATATTAGAAATGCTACTTATAATCACAAGTTACTTAAATGTGCTTCATTAGGACAGTAAGCATACAGTTTTTGCCATTGACAGTATTGGGCCTAAGGTTTTCATGTTTATTGGTAACAGAGCAAAACATGAGTAGAGGGATCATTCCTGGAGAAGGCAAAAAAGGACAGTATTTCACCGAGCCAAGTAGAAGACCCTGGAGACCCTCAGGAGCCCGGCAGCACAGACAGAAATGACGCCTACATAAAGACCATTTCCTGCAGCCAGAGAGTCAGGCAGAGTGGCAAAGGTGACTCTACTGGCTCTCCCAGAGAACATAGGGACAGCCCCTCTTCATCTGTCTTCTGACTCTGTCTGGGAGCATCTTCTCGGAGCAAGACTCTCCCCATCTGTGGCACAGCTGCGTGCTGCCCAGCTCCTGGGAGGTCTGTCCTCTGTGACTGGAGCCCTGGGGAGGCCGGCTCTTAGCAAACTACCATCCCCACCACACCTCTACAGCTGTTCGGAACTGGTGCAATCCTTTTCATTTCTGATGACACATGTTATGTGTAAATCTGTTCTGTCCGCTGTGAATGCCCTTGCTGATTCTCTTAAAGTCTCTTTACTTTGGAATCTGACAGCAAATTCACTCAACACAGATTTTATTGAAATCTCTCAAACAAAACTATCTTTTCTCATGGTACTCACAGGGAAAAAAAAAACTCTGTGTTTCACCATGGGTTCTGCACATATCTGCTTGCTCTTATACTGATAAATTCTATTAAGCTATAAGCATATAATTTTATATTATATTATATAATATGCATTAGGTAAAATACACAGTATATTATATTACAAAAAGGAGACAACATGTGTTGAAGAAATGAATGAGTGGATTCAAACCTGCACTGATGTCTAGGTTTTGTTTGTCACAGATGTGGCTTATGAATAAAATTTCAACAGGTTGCTATCTTTGAACAAGACACTATATTTTTGTTCCACAATATTAGAAAGCACACTCTACATTGTATTCTAAGCAGCCAACACACACACAATGCTCACACATACTAAAAGCAGGGTAAAATAAGGTATAGGAATAGCTTCATAGCATTGCTCTTAAAAATACTTAGCCAAGGCCAGAAGACTTCCATGGCAAATTCATGAAAGCATGGATGAATTCTAGACAGATCTCTCAGCTGAAAAAGCTTACATGACTGTCTGTTTCCAGGACCTAGAATACTCCCATAATACAACATGAACACTGACAGCCCGCTAACATGGTGTCAGAGCCCACTTTCCAATACTGTCTGCTCTCGAGTGTGTTTTCTTCCAAAGTTGTTTCCTTCCTTCCCTCCTGATATGTTGATGTCATTCTTGTCTTGAATTTTGTGAATAAGTAAAGTTGATTTGAAAGAGAGGATTAATATGAAAGAAAATGGGTTTTCCCTCTCCACAAAAGGTGGCTGGTTTATTTTTATTTATTTATTTATTTTTTTTGTTGACTTGGCCCAAAGGAGTCGTCCAAGAAGACAGAACCTCAATTACGGAATTGCCAGAATTAGGTTGACCTGTGGGCATGGTTCTGGGAGCATTTTCTTGATTCTCCATTGGTCAGGAGAGTCCAATTCACTGTGAGCAGTGTCATCCCTAGGTTGTATAAGAAAAATAGCAGAGGAAGCCAGTAGAAGCAAACCAGTAAGTAGGGTTCATCCCCCCCATCCCCGTCCCCGGTTCTGGCACTGAGCTCCTGTCCCGACAGACCTCAGAGAGAGGTATAGGATGAAAACAACATTTCTCTCCAGTTGTTTTGGTCAGTGTTTTAATACAGCAATAGAATCTAAACAAGACAGATGGTGACTCTGAGCTCCAACTCTCAGGTGGATTTTAAGAGTTCTTATTTCATCCTTTTTCAAAGTCTGGGTGCATGCCTCTCTTATTGTGACCCCCTAACTGACTTGATGTGAAATGAGTTTTGGGGGTTGATTAATGATTTCACAGTGATCTAAGGGATCACAGACAGTGGATCTGTCAGGCCTCTGGCTTTGTTGAACAGAGAGCTGTAGATAAAAAGCGAAACATCTCCGGGCTGCTGCGGCTCTTGTTTCTATCACAGACTCTACTTGTGTGTTACTATTAGAACTTCTGAACACTGAAGAACTAACTCTTCCAGGGACAGAAGTTTCCGTTTTGTTTTAAATAAAATCTTTCTCAGAAAATCTATTCTAATAACCCCAATGATCCAGTGAGTCACAGAAAAGAAGCTATCAGAAGTTTGGAAGGAGGAGGCTGGAAAAGAGCTTTTGATAGTGGAAGTGGACGCCTGAGAGAGAGCGGTCCAATGGGGGAAATTCTGGGATCACTTCTGAAAGCGAGTGATCACTCAAGCCTTCTTTATGTAACCACAGCCTTGGCTAAAGTCTACCGGAAATCTCCACCCTGAGGACTCATGAAGGCACTTCACCCATAGCTAAGCTCCTTGACTATTTACCACCCATTCAAATCCTGTCACTTCGTCCCGAATCTCATAGGAAGTAGAGTTAGCCCTGTTCATCTCTCACAGGAAGATAGCAAAGCTTTCAAGTTTTGTCTTCTGCATAATGCCAACACTTCCTCATTCTTTTTGCTAGTAAAATTTTCAGTACCTAGTATTATCTTCCTGAGTTGCTACATTTTGCTTCAACTGCCTCCTGCTCCTGCTTCATCTCTTCTGGCCCATTCTCCATACTGGGGCCACTGGAGCTTTTTCTGAAATGTAAGCTTCATCATGTGTTTCTTGATGAAGAAAACAAAATCTTTTATGCTCCTTTTCTTTCTCTTCTTTGGCCTTCTTTATGTAGTTCCTTCCTTTTCCTCTCTGCATTTCCGAGGCAGAACAAAGTGGCCCAACTTACATTTTCCCCACCCCATGATACAATCCGTTTATTTTTATGACCAAATGCAACCTGTCAGGGTATGGTTGCTGATTTATGATTTTCCACCTTTTCTATTGAGCCCATTTCATCCAGGTAGTGAACCCTGCAGATAAAGGAGGTGGGGGAGCAGAAGCATTCATTTGTAAATGGCAGTAGCCAGCATTACAGCAAACACAAAAAGTCCATGCAGGAAAGGTTTAGTGATTAAAATTGCATAAATAAATGTTTAATATTGTTTTTAGTATTCTCCTTGGTTTTCAAGTAATCATGACTTTCCTGAAAGGATGTCTTCTAGACTTCAGATCTGTTATCTTTACATTTAATTACTGCCAAATAGTTTAGCAAAGTCCTAAAAAAAAAGACATATAGTGTAACTGCCCAAGTATGTATTTTAAATAACAAAGTACATATATTTTACATGTGTTATTTATATCCAAATGATAAGACCTGAGAATATATTTAAACATTTTCTCTTATGTTAAATATACATGTCCCTCAGCACCATGAAGGTTTGAGTCTGACCTCACTTTTCTGAAAGCATAATCTATGGTTCTTTGGGTCTCACATAAAATTGTGCATAATTTATGTACAACGTAGCACATTCTTCTTATATACTGTAACTCTGAATCAACTCTAAATTGCTTATACTATGTGTATTAGTTAGTATTCTTCAGAGGAACAGAACTGCTTTTGATTTTGTTTACACATGTATGTTTATATATAATTTATTAAATCAATGTATGTTGAAATAGTAACATTAGTTATCCCTAATCTGAAAGGCTGAGAACCTAGGAGTTGCTCATACCACCAAACTGAGTGCCAAAACTCCAGAAGGTTCTTGGATTGCTGCTGAGAGAGTTTACCCCATGATGGAAGCCTGGACACACTGGTTTTGAATGCAGTGAAAGGATCCACAGAAACAGCAAGAAGATCAATTAATGGCAGCAAAAGAAGATGAGTGGGCAACAGTCAAAGTTTTTGTTCTGTCTCACCCTTTATATCTGGGCTGATACCAGAACGTCTATCCCATCTACCCACATGGTCTATGTAGGAATTTTAATCCAGCAATATGTCTGCTTTGGCACAGGATCCCACTCAAAGACCTAGGTCTGTGTGATACAGTTGAATATAGACATGCCCTTGGTACACACCTTTAGTTCCTCTGGATGGAATACACACGACATGGCATACCTTTAATCCCGTTAGCTGGAATTTACTACACAACTTTAATCCGTCAGGCTGGAATACGGTATACACCTTTAATCCCAAACATTGACTTTTAATTGAGGGGCAGACAAAGTGATGAATCAGAGAAAGATTTGACAGAATCATTCAGAAACAGGATATGCCCAACTCATGTGAGAACATCCAGAAAAGAGGAGCTACTTAAGAGCAGCACAGAGAGATAATTGTGTATGGGGGGGATAGTTCATGGAAACATTACAGTAGAGTTCAGAAGTACAGTACAGTTCTGTGAAGTTCAGTTGAGTGCAGTTGAGTTTGTGCAGTTGAGTTTGTGGAATTCAAAGGCAGTTTTTGCAAGCAGAGAAATTCTGTGAGAAGCCAAGAGGAGCTAGTTTCTATCTGCCAGCTTGGAAAGGATTTTTGAGCCAGAATAACTGAGTTGAACTAGCCAGAGTTCAGAAAGAACTAGAAAAAGTAAGCTTATTCAAGTCTTGGAGGCTGAAAACATTCTAGGTTAGCAGATAAGGCTAGAAGCTGAACCCTTCAAGGTCCAGGCCAGCAGAAGATTAGATTTTTACCTAGGCTAGAAGCTTCTGGGCCTAGGCCTAGGGATAGGTAGATAGAAATGATCTGGGCTTGGGTGTGGCTCTCATCTCATTTCCTCCTTTGAGGAAATAAAAAGTTTACAATGGCACATCAGTTACTGCAATCAGGACAATTCTGTGAGGTTCCTTATTTAGGTGATTCTGATTTATGGCAAGTTGATATTAAAACCAACTGTCAGAATATGCAATAAAATGCAAATTCCATTTAAATGTTTGTTGTGCTTATTACTTAGGGAAAGATAACAAAAGAAAAGTCATACATGTAGTCCAGGTGCAACTACCATGGCCTGACTACATCACCATCTGTGCCCTTTATTTCTATCTTTTGTTTTATGAACTTAGGGAAAATGCCAATTCTCATCTACAATAATCAGCTGGTAAGAGAGGAAAACATTACTAATTAGAACACACTTAACTCTGTTCCAGTTAGAATGAAAACCTGATTTGTAAAGCCTTGGTTCCTTTCTGAGTTTTGTTTTGTTTTGTTTTTCACTTCCTCTAAAGTCACACATCTGTAGTCTTCCATCAATGGCTTTTGGGAAAGACACCCAAGCCTGGAGTATGTATAGTGTCTCAAAGGCCATTGAAGAGTTGTGGGGGAAAAAATGCCTAAACTGCTCTGTGTTCAGTGCTCAGAAAAGGCACAAGTTGTTCTCTTGCCAGCGCTGTGCTGCTGCTCTCCTATGGGCAGAGCTGAGAGCCGCAGTCAAGATGTATAGGGAAATTACACCAGATTTATTTACAGAAACCATTTATGTTGAACTAGCAGTTTCCCGTTGTGTCAGCAATTTTCTATTGCGTTTATTTGTCACTACGGTACTTGGCAAGAGTGGGATCCTATTAAACCTGTACAATACATTACACAAAATTGTAATCATTTTCTATTTTATAAAATATAAAGAACTGTGGAATTTGTACAATGGTGGAGTCTTAATAGATTTTCAAGATAAAAACACACAGTTCTTAAGCAAGCCAGGTCCAAATGTGCCTTTTAGCTCTTTTCTCATCTCATTCCCAGTGCTTTCTCTTTAGTTGATGCTAACAATAACTTACCACTGAGACTGGGCTACATGAATCAAGTTGAAAAGAAAGCAAGCCCCATTTCAGGTTGGTTTTTTTTTTCCTAGTAGCATAAGCCCCACCTGTATTTCCCACAAACCAACCTTTCAGAGGCTTATCAATTTAAAAGAATGAATTATCAATTTAGCTTATAGTTTCATTGTATGGAGCAGCTCATTTAAAAAAAAAGAATTAAGATTTAAATTAAAATCATCTCACATTACTACTTGTGAGTAGTTATATGAGCTACTGCCTGTTTCGCCATGTTCTTCAGCCAGTCCTCACCAGCGCTGGATTTGACCATCCGCAAATGGTATAGACTATAGAGTACGCTGGACATGCAATTAGTATTGCTTCTTAAAAATGTATTAGCTAAGCCTGCTTCGGCAAGGCCTGGGAGAACTATTCTTCTGCAAAACAGCTATGTTACTGTCCCCTTAAATTCCCATTTTCAGGCATAATCTGCATAGGACAAGGCTTCCAGACAATTCCTTGCTTATTGTGTCCTATGTACCTTGGACTAGAGACCTCTAATATGCATTTACTTTCTGGTTCGAAGCCTTCCAATTCATAGTCCCACCTCTAAAACACTGTGGCCAAGAGACTTTAGATCAGTGGTTCTCCACCTTATTAAAGCTGTGACCCTTTAATACAATTCCTCATGTTTTGGTAACCTCCAACAAGAGAATTATTGGTTGCAACCTCATAACTGTAATTTTTCTACTGCTAAAATTAACATAATGCTTTTTAAAATATTCTTTCTTAAAATTTATTTATTCATATTATTCACTTTACATCCCAGTCCCAATTGTAACCCCATCCTTTCTCCCCTTCCCCTCCCGCTTGCTCATTCCTCAGAAAAGGGGAGCTCCTTTTCCCACCCACTCCAGCTCATCAAGTTGCACCAGGAATGAGCATGACCTCTTCCCCTGTGGTCTGGCAAGGAAGTCCTGCCAGGGGAAAGTGATCAAAAGGCTAGCAAGTGAGTCCATGTCCAATGCACTTCCCCAGTTCCCCTACCAGAGGACCTGCATGAAGCCTAAGCTGCTCATCTGCTACATCCTTGTCGGGGGCCTAGGTCCAGCTCATGCATGGTCCTTGGTTTGTTTCTTAATCTCAGCAAGCCCCTCTGTGTCCCTGTCAATGGCCCTACCAGTTCTTCTATGGAGCTACTGTTGCCTCCAGGTTCTTTCTCCTTCCCCCCACTTTTCCACAAGACTCCCTACACATCACCCAGTGTCTGCTGAGAGTTTTGGCATCTGTTGTGAGGCGCTGCTGTAGAGACCCAATCAGAGACAACTCTGTCAGGCTCCTGTCTGCAAGTTTAGCAGAGCATCGGTCATGGTGTCAGGGATGGGTCTTTGGTTAGAACAGGCATTAGTAGGGAATTCCTCAATCTCTGCTCTATCTGCTCTGTCTTTATCCCTGTACATCCTGTAGGCACACACACACACACACACACACACACACACACACACACACACACACCACTTTCTTACATGAACCAAAAGAATGCGACCAAAATTTAATAAAGCACCATTTTTAAGAAAAGAGTATATTTAGGTATAAATCTAGCAACATACATATAGGCTTATTCTATCACCAAGAGGAAAGTCACAGGCCCTACCATTATCTAAACTTAAGTGTACAAATACAATTGAAATGGAAACAACTTATCCACTAATATTAAGAGTCACCACTTAGCAGCAGTGATCCACAATGTAGTATCGGTGGCAAAACACATCAAATAAGCTGGAAACACCCAGAAACAGAGCCCTACTATGAGGGCAAGCTGATCTGACATGGCTTCTAATGGCAACAAATATTACTGAAGATAATACTGAGCCAATTGGATATTAACAGACAAAACCAGACAAACATACATACACACACACACACACACACACACACACACACACATACACGCACATGCTTAACCATCATAGTTTTCATCAAACGCTCATCTACTGAAACATATTTTACACAGAACTTTCCTGAAAGAAAAATGTAAAAGTCTAGCAGTTTTTTTGAAAACAGATAATCTTAGGAAAGTATGTCTAAAAAAATAGATTTGTATTTAAAAAGTTATTTTTGTGTATATCAATGTGTTTTTGTGAGTGTAAGCCACATACATGTGGAGACCAGAGGAGGTCACAGGATCCCCTGGGGTGATACAGAGTCTCTTGAGCTGTAGC